>NC_081411.1:254580808-254880808 GCF_030272615.1 Cryptomeria japonica
GTAAATAACAAAAATACACGAGTGCTATAAATATAAGAATGAGGTACAAAAATGAACCCGGATTTGAAATTTAGAGTTGATCATGTTCTAGAAAAAAATGTTAGGCTCCCTAGTCTAGAGGTGACCAAATTTTCAAATGATGGTCAGATATAAAATTAGGAGGGCCTGCACAATAATCTCTTAAAAATATATGTTAGTGTATTAGGATAGGGGTGATGAGTGCCCTAGTCATAGGATTTTCATCCATTCAAAGTCTATTGCATTCTATCACCATCTTCTCTATTTGTTTGTACATGTCTTGTAGTTTTACATCAACCTACACACACAAGAAAGGGGAAAAAGGGGTGTGTTGTATAGGGTGATTCATAATTAAAAGATCATGTCAGTGTCCCAAACTCAACAACAAAAATGATGAGTTATAGAGTGTGCGCTCTCATAATTATAGTGACTAAATCAATGATGAAATACTAAAATGACAAGATTCCATTAAGTACAAAACCTTCTTTTTGAGTTCTACATAAAGGTAGTGATGTAATGCTCTATTGAAAGTCCTATAAGTTTTAGTATAATAAAATTAATGATTGTAAACAATAAACATAAATTCATACTTGAATGTGAAGTGCTTCTAGTTTGTTGCTCTATAATCTAAATGTACTCTATTACTGATTCGATTGAAAAATACTTTCTAGATTTACATGGCATGAATGATAAAATATCTTCTTTATATAGGAATCCCAATATTAAGTTCACATGTAGGGTGAAAAATAACTATCAAACATAAATATTGAGATCAAATCCCTAATGACAACGGCTAACACTCATGATATTTAAAATTTGGGCTCCTTTCGGAGAGAATAGGGTGTTGGAAGCCTAGGACCACCTAAAATGGGGTTCTAAAAGAGGGGGCTAAGTGTTGAGGCCCTAAATATAGGTACTAGTCTTTGATTTCATGTTTTTGATGATTACATTGTAGACTTATTGATAAAATTAGAAGATAACCTAGGGCACAAATGAGCTTAAAATAATAAGGGGAAATAATACCAAAGTTTGTCACAAATATAGTGTAAAATTGTTAAGGTAAGCAATTTATGACAGGAAAACACCTTTTTATATTATATTAACCATAACTAACATTTCTACTTCTCACAATAAAAATGGTCAATTTCATCATACAAATACATCTCTTATTGAATAGTTGAAGCCCCTTAAACATATTTCATCATAAAGTAGTGGAAATTGTATTGTAGCCTATCACTATACCAATACTATGAATAAGGTTTATGTTCAATCCTAGAAGGAGAGATGAGAAGTTTTATTGATTTTCCCTTTTGAGATTGATATAATTAGAATTGAGATTCGAATGTATGTATGCAACATACAGACTAAATGAGAGGAATTTGATAAGTCTGTGCAATAACAATAAAATACAACACACAAAAAATAATGTTAGAGCAATTATACAAAGAGGATGAAAAAGGAACCTATAGCTTTAAATTGAGATTGACAATTCTTGACAGGGTTATTGGGTGCCCTAGTCTAAGAGTGTCTATTGTAGATTCACTATTAGGAGGTCTTGTAGTTATTTCTCTCCAAAATTTGGCCAAGAAGTGTCAAACATGGTTGGTGGGAACCCCAGTCCAAGTGTTATGAATTGTATGAAATATCAGAATGTTTCCTTTTATCTGCTATGTGCACATGTAAAAATCTCTAATATTAGATTTAAACTCACACACACGAAATTCAGGAAAAGGTGTTGTATTATATAGGGGTTTGCCAAAGTCAAACCATGTGATTGCTTTTCTAACTCAACTATAGTGAGGACTAATGAAATTATAGCTTGTTTTGAGAATGTCAATGTTTGAAATAATAATGGAAATGCTTGAATTGACAAATATTTTCTTAGCTATAAAACACTTGGCTTGATGTTTCTTGAATGATATTAACTCATTTCACCATCCTATACTACCACCTCATAATTGATCATGATTGCTAAAAAAAGGATGTATACTTGAATCATTAACTAATTTATTTTAGATTAATGCTTAATTTCCTTGAATATGGTAGATTGAATGCTCATAATAAGACATAGATTTTGTGTAATTTCCCCTATAGGAACCTTACTTGATTCTCCCTAAATTTTCCCAATTAAGATTTGGATGATTCTTTGAAATGTTTATTATTGAATTACTATATTTATATAGAGGCAACAACCAAGTTAGTATTACAAAAAAAAATATAGAAAATTTAACAGTGTACTAATAGAGTTAATTTTCTATTACAATATTCAAGGTACTCAATAGATTCCTTTGAATTTCTATCTAAAAAAATCATTATTATTATGGAGCACCCATGGGAGATCATACAACACACCTTTGAGTATATACAACAAGTTCAATGACATGGAAGTACAACCGCCATATCTCCTATTGCTTAACTCTTTAGATTTTAGGGGCATGGAGGTACATTGATTATTTGAGCTCCTTCTTTACTTAGATGGACCATTGGCTACTTTCCCTTCTTATATTTAGCATATCTCCCCTTCATAACAAGATGACTGGTTGGTTGAAGCTTTAAAGAAATCATTACATCTATACTATATTATATATACATATAGATTAAGAACATGTGACTAGACATAGCAAGCGTAATATTACATTTTGTAATAATGATCCAACCAAGACATAATGTACCATAATTTTATTAATATACATATCTAGGATGTTGGTTAAAATGTTTATGTTTGATTCTGAAGTTTATAATGAATATTTATGATTGTGTGTGTATATATATACATAGATATAGAGATACATACATACATATATACGTATATATACATATACATACATATACATACATATATATATATATATATACATACATATATATATATATACACATACATATATATATATATATATGTATGTATATATATATATATATATGTATATGTATATATATATATGCATATGTATCTATATGTATATCTATATATATGTACATATATATATATGTATATCTATATATATGTACATATATATAAATGTATATATATATGTACATGTATACGTATATATATATGTATATGTATATGTATATGTATATGTATATGTATATATATACACACACAATCATTATGTTTGAATCTGATGTTTATAATGCATGTTTATGATTGTGTGTGTATATATACATATACATATACATATATACATACATTCATACATATATACATACATGCATACATATATATATGTATGTACATACATACATACATACATATGTATATATATACATATATACATACATACATACATATATATATGTATGTACATATATACATACATACATACATATATATATACATATATACATATGTATATGTATATATGTATATATGAATATATATATGTATGTATGTATGTATATATGTATGTATGTGTGTGTGTGCATGTTTGTATAGATGTGTATATATATGTATATGTGTGTATATTTATGTATATGTATATGTATATGGATATGTATATGTATATGTGTATGTGTATGTGTATGTGTATGTGTATGTGTATGTGTATGTGTATGTGTATGTATATGTGTATGTGTATGTATATGTATATGTATATATATGTATATGTGTATATGTATATGTATATATATATATGTATATGAATATATATATATATATATGTATATTGCATCCTGTGCAATTTTGTGTCATGCAAGCACCTTCGCTCCAAGTCAATAGAGATCATGCATCATCATATTTGTTCTTTTGCTGGAATTTGGCTTCTAACAATCAGGTTGACTAATTTACCATGGGACTCTAGCATGCCAGATTACAGAATTTATCTCATGATATCAAACTATTTCTTCCAAGATCCCCTTTTTCCTACTAGATCATGATCTGCAAAGGATGTTCATAAAAAATTTGCAACCAACATTAAGGGAGAAGTTATCTCTTAAGTGGTTTCAAAATTTTGCCAATTTGTGTTATGCGCTCACTAACTACTAGCATACATTTACTCAACTTAGAGAGTCCTCTTCGAACCTTCGTACTGGTACTTTCCCAGGCATGTCCTTGAAAGGATCTTGAAAGAACAAAATTATGGCTAATGTCCTAGCTACTCCTTCGAGAGTTGTTGCATAGGAACCACAATGCAATAAGGTCTTCACTAAATTGAATGATTCTTATCTAAGCATAATGCAAAGATTGTTGAAAGACAATCTCATCACCCTTCCTAAGATTAGACCTCTGCTAGACAACAAACCATACCCTAATTGATATGATGCTTCAAAGTTTTGACAATATCACCATGTGGTTGGTCACAACACTGTGAGATGCTATCATCTTATACACATAGTCCAAGAGCATAGTGACAATGGAGATATAAAGGTTGGCAATAAAAAGAATAAATATAACAAGTCCATTGATAAAAAAATAATGAGCTGTAGATATACATAAATCCATTCCCTCTGCATTCCTCTAATTTTATCTCTACATTATATTTAGTTCCTGATGATGGTCCCTATATTAGTATGGTTACTATCACTTCGATCTTGCCTCTTAGTCAAAAGGTGAAAGTATTTGATATATCATTCACCCTCCTAGATGCCCCATATTGTGGAGAGCCTGCTCCTCTGTACATCTCTACAAAACTCAATGGTCAAACTATTATAGATGTGACAGTTGACTGCTCATGTAGAGTTGATGTGATCAGAGAAGAAGCCTTGTTTTTCAATGGATGGAATAGGTTGAGATATGACTCTTTGGGAATTATCACCTTGATGGTCCTAGTGGGACCCAAGGCCATGTCATCTACATTTGTGATCATCCCCAAATCAAACCTTTTTCAAGTTAAACTAGGTATTTCCTGGTTGATTGCTATGGATACTGTGTCTTTACTGATTTATAAGTGCCTAAAGTTTTCTCATGAGGGTTTCGTGCGTGTCGTTGAAGATATTGGATATACACCCCTGGTAGCTTGTGTTTATTTTTTACTGGATCATTTTTGGCTTGCTCCGATTGGTCCCATGCTTCTCCATGGTTACTTGATGTACCACACATATTATTAGTACAAGATGGGGGATTCATCCCTTAAATCAGTCCAACTGGGCTATTCGTTGCCTCTTCATACATCAAACTTTTCTCTGTCTATTCCTATATTGGAATGAATAGTGCCTTATTCCCCTTTATCGTCAGGGGATAAGGCTAAGACCATTCCTCCAAATAGACCTCCTTATCTACCCAATACTATGCAGCCTCTAATCATGTATTATGTTCCTGTGATGACAGCTATCTAGGATTGACAAGGGAAAGGCACCACTGCTATCCAAGTTTGCGGCGTGCCCTCCCTTCTAGCTCCTGTTCATGGTCGATATATCTTGACCTTCTTGATGTGAGAAAGGGAAGTGTTCATTCATAACCGCTTACTCCTATTTCATAGTGCATGTGAGAACTATTCATTACTCCAGTTGCTCCTCGAGTGAAGTGAGGTAGGGTGTTTGTTGCTATGAATGTCATGCCTATCTGAGATGCACTCTTGTTCCATTAGTTGAGCCTTCTCTTGTCCCTGAAAAGGTTTCAGAGGCCTCTCTTATGGAATGTTATGCTCCTGATGCCTCCCAAGCTTCAACTCTTGGTCCTCATATTCATCGCAATGAACGTGCATGTGAACCTAAGCATTATCGATAGACCATGGCTTAGGAGAATGATTCTACTTTGTAGTCTCATGGTGCATCTTTGAAACCCATTCCTATTGCATTAGCTCCTCTCTCTTCAAATGTTCTAGCTTGTCCATCATCTTCGGTATTGCTATCGGTTGTTTTGGGGCCTATCGATGAACCTTCTTCTAAGTGGGTGTATGTCTTCATTTCTCCTTCTTTAGAACTACCCATTATGACCTCCCTACCAAATGTCCCTCAATTGTCCCAACCTTTCGAAATGCTACACACGTAAGTGGTGTCTAGTGTCGTCGTCTCTGACCCTCCTATTTCATAGCTGCTTGTTTATTAGAGCTTTCTTGGGGTCCTTCAACATGGTATAGTTGACAAGAGGCATGTACGTCCTGCTCAACCTAAATTCAAGTTCAAATAGGGCCCCATTTTGGAGTTTTTTCGATGAAAATTGGCTTATGTATGCTCCTCTCCTATCTCTCTATCTACTTTAGTGCTTGCTTCTATACCTATTTTCATTTGTATGGTTGAGAAGGCCCCTCCCTCTCCTAAGTTCATTATTTCCCCTCTTGTTGAGGCTGGTAGCCGAACTCCTATCTCATCTCCTTGACCTAAGTCACCTACTTCCTCTACCAAGGCATGCTTGTTCAACTCCCTCGAGGATATCCCAACACTATCTATGATCTTCATGTGATTGTTGACCTGTGTCTCTTCTGATCTCATGCACATAAATGTTCCCACAACCTCGTCCCTTGTCCTTCTTGCTAGTGAGGTGCTTGGTATTGCCATTTCCATTGTCTTGCTTCAATCTCGCCCTCCTTCCCCATATGATCTAAATTGAGAGGATGGTGACCTAGTTGTTGAAGGCCTCTAGGGAAATATCTTTCTTCATCTTGTAGAATAGCATGTGTGCATGGTTGTGTTCCCTTGTGCTTTCTTTGCATGTTTTTTGACTCTTGAAGGACTAAAGTTACTCCATCTGTACTTGGATATGGGAGGTTGACTAGGTAAAAGCACAAAGCTATGTCACACTTTTATAAATAAAATGGCCAATGTTGATACAAATTTTTAATTTGAATAAATAGAAGGTGAAATATATATTTTGAATTTTGAAATGATGTAAACTAATAAAATGTAATTTTTTTTGTGAATTATATGTTTGTAATTTTTTTAAAAATTATTTGAAGATACTTTCTTAAAAAGTAAACACTATAATTTAGTTGTTGATAAAGTGGTGAAAATGAAGTTTCATGAGGTGTCACACTTTATATAGTAAATTGTACCTATTTTTCTTCAACTTTATTGTGTATATTGATAACTTGAAACTTTAGTGCAAAATTATATTTTAAACTATTTTTATGTATATATTTTTCAATAAATTTGAAAAGTTGTTTGTACTGAAATATAACTCTTTCCATTTGGCATCACCTTTTTGCTTAATTATTTATCTAAATTAGAAAATAATTATATCATCTTGACATAGACTTTTTTCTTTGGTACATCTTTTTTTTTCAAATATTTTTAATAAATTTTAGTATTTTTCATTTACAAGATAATCAACCTTATATTTTAGTGTTGATGATCCACTTTCAATGAAAATTAAATATAAAATATAAAACTAATTAAAATATTAAATGATATATATTTAAAAAAATTATATACTCAAGTATAGATATATATAAGGGTATTTTTACATTTCAAAATAAAATTGGTAATTAGACCCAAAGTGGTATAAAATATACATTTAGTGGACAATTCCAATTGGAAAAAGTTGTGGCCCATATATAAGACAGTTATAATGAATCCCTATCGGCCATATGTTCAACTAAGATTAATTTCTAGTTAAAATTACTTAAATTCACTTGTGCTAATCAGTTAGGCTAATATGTGACACAATTTTGTGCTTTTACCCGACTATCTTTATTTGTTGTGCTCTCGTGGAAGACCCGAGTTACTCCGTATATGCTCAAATACAGGGGATTTTCTCTCATAAATCTTTTTCTATCTATTATCTTCTTCTTCTATTTCTCCTAACTTTTTTTGGACATTTAGGCCTTATTCTATGTTGATCTGAATTTTTATTTTATGTTTGTCTTCATGTGCTCTTCTTTAAATCTAATAAATTTGGCCTTATGACAAAATAGCTATCTGCAGCTCTATTACATATTTTCTCTCTTTATTATGGGTTATGATGCCAAATAATCAAATTCCCCTATGCTCTTGCATCTTTGTTGATGTTGTGGGTCTTATGTGTCATCTGTCAAAGATTACATTCCATAGAAACATCTTGCTATGCTTATGTACCACAACATTTCTCATCCTTAGAATGCCATGCCTTTCATGCATACCAATCTAGGGTGGGGGGGGAGGAGGGCTATCATATCTACATCATCTGCATTTAGCTTAGCATTATCGATCTACTTTATCTATCTTGTTTTCCTCAGTGGGTGCAAAACCACAATATTTTATTTTTATTTTATTTTCTTTTGTGGGGGCCAATCCACTACATGTCAAATCAATATATGATCACCTAATTGTATGACTATCTAGCATTTTGCTATTCATGTTGGCACAATCTTGCCCAATCATATGACAATCTAGCATTGTATTATTCATGCCAACAAAGTCTCGCTCTATTGTATGGCTATCTAGCATTACACAACTTGCTACCCATACAGGTGAAATCTTGCAAATTGTCTCCCTATCGTATGTCTATCTAGCATAACAATAATTTCTACCCACACCAACAATATCTCTATTGTCATGGTAGTTGTTTCACCTTATCTTTCATAATAGGGGTCTTTCTCCATTAAGTGGGGTTCATTTCCATTACACTATCTTATCTATTCCATCTATTCAATGTTTAATTAGTTTTTCTTCTAACACATGCGAGTACACCTGGCGTGTTTATCATGAGATAGCTTAGGAAAATCCACCTCTATCTCAAGTCATATAGCCGAGGGCAACTTCATCTGATCAAGAAATATTGATTCCTCTTTGTGAATATCAATATCATATCTCTCTACTTTAACTTTTCATTTCATGAGAAAGATATATTGGTGATAAGTAGGAGATATTTTCCACAACAAGTCAATTGAAAAATGTAAATGTAATCTCTCTACTTTAGCTTCCCATTTCTTGATGAAGTTATGCTCACTAAAGTGGGGGAAAAATGTAATATTGTAAATTGCATCCCATTTAATTTTGCATCATGAAAGCATCTTCACTCAAAGTCAATGGAGATCATGCATCATCATATTTGTCCTTTTGTCCACATGGACTGCTTTTCCAGCCCGAAACTTGGCTTCTATAGAACATTTTAACTAATTAACCATGGGACTCTAGTGTGTATTGGAGACGTCTATGAGCTACGCTAGTGTCCTGTGAATCTGTCAGTCCACATGTGGCCATTTGACCATTTGACCATTAGACCTACGCCCCGAAGAGTTTGCAATGCCTTTGTCCATGGCCACCAACATCAACATTCCTTCCAGTACCTATGTCACTTGTATTTTAATATTGTGTAAGGACTTCTTGGTCATTTTGAGATACATTGAGCTCTTGGCATCCATTTTATTTTGTCTTGCATAGGGTTTCCAACATCTTGAAGAACTCATGATGTCATCTCCACAAGTATTGGAGGGGAGTTCACTCTACATCTTGGTCTATTTACATATTTACAATCTCTCATTTGCAACTTATTTATTATCTTGATTATTCATGTTTATCTTTATCATTTCATTTTCCAATCATAGTTATCTAGGTTGTTTATGGAGGTGGAAACACCAAAATGGGGGTCTAACTGAGGAAGAACCTCTAAACACAACCCCCAACATTTTCTTCAATTCACTCGTGTGTAGGTTTATTATTGCGGGGAGATGCTTATCTTATGAGTGGCTTCAATCATGGACTGATTGTAAAATTCCCTTAATTTATTTTCTCATTACATTTTAGTATTATGTATTTTGTGTTGTTAGATTAGTTTTTCATTTACATTGTTTACTTAATAACATAGTTAATTCTATATTTTTTTTATGATCTCTATACCTTGTCCATACAAGATGATATTGTGCCATGTTGGAGTCCCAACTCCAAGCTCTCATACACAGGATAGAGGCTTAACAAGGTCATTCGAGAAATTTTTTTGTTGGTAGTTCATCTCATTCTATGCTTAGTATCCCCTGTCTCACCTTTAGTTCTATTATAAGTGAGGTAGAGTGAACGTAGATTTGTCCCTTGAGGTTCATCACCTTGAGCATGACAAATCCTATCCTCTACATTTTGGTGAATCCGACGTGAACTAGTTGCATTATCATTTACATTAGTTTTTTTTTCATAACTTCATTTAAAATTTTCAAGTAAAGTAAAAAGAGAATAAAAAGACAAACATAATCACATTTCAACCCTGAAACAAACCTCAAAACATATTCCTTTATCATAGAGTGCTATAGACTTGCGACATCCTAGTAGTGTGGTTAAAGTGTTGTCTAGGTTGTCCATGAGGTTTATTATCCAAACTGCCACAAGAGTTGTTGTGAGAAGGACTTCTAGGAAGAGCATTCCTATGAATAGTTATAGTCCTCCTAGGCTAGGTATGATGTTTAACAATCTAGTTATAGTAATGCATGCATCTTTGTCATTTTAATTTGACACATGTTGATATGCTTTGGAAATGTGCTTCTGGCCATGTTCTTTCCTGGTCTGGTTAACCCTAAATATTCTATCTTTTGGTCTGATGATTGCAGTGTTTGGGTAACATGCTATTACTTTGTGGTGTGCTCTACTTCTCATTCCTTTCCACTAGAAAAATTCTTAGTGAAGACGTATATTCAATTATGTTTTATTATCTTGTTGGCCAACTTGGAAACTTCTATTTCAGAGACTTGTATATATAAATAATGATGAAATACATATGGAAGGATTCATAGAAGTAATTTGATTGTAAAAAGAAGATCTATCTTTGTTGATGCAAAGTAGTTGATTGGTATGTTTTTAATGTTGATGCTTTCTTGTAGTGATGGTAGTGAGCCTAAGGTTTCTTCTGGCATTGCAACAAGTGTGGCAGTTGTTCCCTTGTGGTGGATTCTTTCTTTCAACCTATAGGAAATGAGCCCTCCTTTTTCTGCCAATTTTAGTTGGGCAATGAGCCCACCTATAGCGAGCATTCTGACAGTGAGCCAACATTGTGAAAATCACCTTAACCAGTGTCACCCTAACAAGTGTTTTCATATTATGAACTAACATTCTCCATGGCTTTTCCCTTCTTGGGCTTTCCATGTCATATCTGGTGTTTCATGTCTGTGTTCTTTCATGTTCATATTTATCTATGGTTAGGAAATTTGAGTTTAATTTCTACCAAATCTATTTATGTGGGGAAAGGAATATAATTTTAATATACAATTGATACAACCCCCCTCTTAGTTGTCTGAAATATTCAACAATTGGTATCGAAGCTTTGGTTCATAGAAAGTGATTTTTACTGCTTCAGAAGATGCGATCACACATAAATTGACTATTCCTACCTCTGAGGGATCTGACTACAATTTTGGGAGAGTAAACATATGAGGTTATTGGATTTCTCTAAGTTACACGAATTGGATAGTTGTGGAGACCAAGTATTTGCTACCAGCAAATGGACCCACTAGACTAGATGAGATTGAAGCCTATGAAGAAAATGAGCAAGCAAGGTATGCTATCTATAGTGCTTTATGTAAAATTGAATTGGTGAATGTTGTTTCTTTAGAAACTACTTATGAAGCCTAGGAAATATAGAAAATTATCTATGAAGGAAATGAAAGAGTTAGCAAACTACTAAAGACTCAGATGAAAACTTGAGAATGGAAGAACGTGAATGTGTAGCAAGCTATTTTCAGAAGGTTGATAGTGCTATAAATGAGATCAAATATCTTGGTGATTTTTTGGATGAGAACGATGTGATATAAAATATCACGAGGACTTTACCTAAAAGTTATAGTGAAAATATTTCAGCTATTGAGGAAACCTATGATTCATCAAAAATCACTAGAAAATAGTTGTTTGGCACCTTAACTACATTTGAGATGAGGAAGTTTGGTAGAGACAAAGAAAAATTAAAAACAAATTTTAAAGAATCAAAAGATGTAGATGAATATTCAGATAATGAGGAGAGTGTGAATAAAATGTAAGCAAACTTTGTGAGAAAGTTGAAGATAGGAACCAGCAAATATAAAAGTATGTTACTACTTAAATGTTTTAAATGTGAAAAGATTGGTCATTATGCATCTAGATGTCCTAAAAGAGGATCAAAATAGAAGTTTAAGGAAAACAAAGGAAAAGTTAATAATAAAGCCTACTATGTTAGAGATGATGTTGGCATTTCAAATGATGAGTCAGATTATGAGGATGGTGATTGTTTATTCTTAGTAGGAGAATGTGGACCTAAATATAATAATTCTAAGATTGTTGAGACTGTTACTTTAGCATTGCATGTTAGGAGAGATAGAAATAAATGGTTGATTAATAGTTGTTGTTCAAATCATATGACTAGTGGCAAAAGTAAGTTTGTAAAGCTTGAAAAATATGATGGTGGTTTTGTTAGATTTGGAGATGATCAAGCTGCTCAAATTGCTGGAATTGGTTCTATTATATTTTATTGAAAGAATAACACTAAAAATGTTTACTATGTGAAAGGATTACATCATAATCTCTTGCGTATTGGACAAATGTACAGAAAATGGTTACAATGTTGTCTTTCAAGATGATGGTTGTGATATTTAGAAGAGACCTGAGACTATTATTGTTGCAAGGAAAAAGACAAGTGGAAACATGTATCAATTGCAAGCTGCTACAAGACACTACTTATCATCACAGATCAATGAGAGCTAGCTGTGATAAAAGGATGTGTCATATCAATTTTGACAATTTGGTGAAAATTAGTATGATAAAAGTTGTGAGACATTTACCAAGACTAACTAAGTTGGATAATAGTATTCGCAAAGATTGTCAAAAGGGAAAGTAGAAAAAAGGAAAATTCAGAGGAAAGGAACAATATTCTACCAGATTGCTAGATTTAATCCACACAGAGCTATGTGGTCTGACCAGAACAAGGAGTTTGCAAGGTGAGAAGTATTTCATGCCCTTAATTGATGATCATTGTGACTTGGGTTGCATTTCTAAGAGATAAATTAGAAGCATTAGAAAAATTCAAGATATTTAAAGTTAGATTTGAGAATGAAGTTAATAGAAGGATTAATTGTCTAAGATTTGATAGAGGAGGAGAATTTTTTTTAATGAATTTGATACTTTCTCTGAGAAATATGGCATTAGAAGACATTTATCAACTCTTAGGAAACCTCGGTAGAATGACATAGTTGAAAGGATGAATAGGACTATTCAAGAGGTGGCAAGAACTATGATCAAAGAAGCATATCTACCTAAAATTTATAGTGGAGAAGCTATACACACAACTGTGTATAGCCTTAATAGAGTTAATTTTCAAGAAGAAGTTTGGAAAGACATCATATGAATTATGGTATGGAAGGATCCCATCTATGAAGTATTTTAAATTTTTTAGAAGTAGATACTATATGCAAAGAGATGAAGGAAATCTTGAAAAGTTTTATAGAAGAGAAGATGAAGGTAAACTTCTTGGTTATTCTACAAAGAGGAAGGCTTATAGAAGTTATAACAAGAGGTTGAATAAAATTATTGAAAGTGCAAATGTGAAGATTGATCATGTAACATTTCAAAACAAAATAGGTATTCAAGTAGGGTATGAATCTAATGAAGAAGAAAATAATAGAGATGAAGATAACTAGAAACAAACTTCAGTTGCTCTAGAAACTATATCAAAAACTCCAAGGCATGTGTAGAAAAATCATTCTAAGAATTAGATTATAGGAGACAAAAATAGAGGAGACATTACAAGAAGCAAAGCTACTAAAGAAAAAGTTCTTTTGTGTTTACTTTTTGAGTCCGAACCTAAAACAGTTGAAGAAGCCTACAAAGATCAAAATTGGATGAAAGCAATGAAGGAAGAGCTAGATCAAATTGAGAAAAATCAAACTTCAGAACTGGTATCTAGATCGACAAACAAGAATGTTATTGGAACAAAGTGGTTGTTCCAAATGTCATTTGAATATTTTGATAATGAAATGAATATACCTTTATCATTCTAACTTACTTTCATACCAAGAAATTACTTCATTATATCCAAACCTATCATCTTAAATTCCTTCATAGCTGATTTGAAAATATCAATTGATAGATAACATGTAAATATCAAGTCATCAACATATAAGAATACAATTATGATCTCACCTTGCTCATTCAGATTGTTATACAATGTAGGCTAAAGGTTGTACCTATTAAAGCCATTTTACAAAAGATAAGAATTAGTATTACTATATGATGCTCTTGGGTCTTGTTTAAGTCCATATAGTGCCTTGTTGAGTTTGTAAACCTTCCTTTCATGGCCCATAATCTCATACCTAGGTTGTTGCTCTACATAAACCTCTTCTTCTAAAATGTCATTAAAGAAATCAAGAGAGCATTTTTGGATTGGATTGTGTGAAAGATTTTAGCATCAAGGTTTCAAATCACACTCTGTGATTTGACTCTCTTCATCCTGATGATGGATCACGGAGCGTGATCCAAAACATTGATGCTAAAATCTTTCACACAATCAAATCCAGAAATGCTCTCTTGATTATATGATGGATTGTGGAAATCTCTTAGAACTCATTAAAGAAAGTTGATTTCAAATCCATTTGATATATGGTCCACTTGTTTTGGGCTAGTATTCAACTAATATTGTCCTCATGGTGTCTAAACAAGTTACCAGTGAAAATGTCTCATTACAGTCTACCCCAAGTTATTAAGAATAACCTTTTTCTACAAGCCTTGCTTTAGGCTTTTGCATATCACCATTTGCATTCAATTTTATCTTGTAAACCCACTTTACTCCTATCACTTCTTTTCCTAATTGAAGATTTACTAACTCCCATATTTGATTCTTTTTTGTAGCATCTATTTCTTCATATAATGCATTTACCCATTTTATTTTTAATAGCATCTTCAAAATGAGTTGGGTGTTCTATATGTGAATATAAGCCAAAAAGAAAAATTAGAACTACACTATTTTCACCTTTATTTTGGTCATATATGTCTCTTAAATTTTTTATTTTTTGTGTCCTCAGTCTTCCTAATGTGGGGTATGACATGTCACTTGAACTTGTTGAATTTTGCCTTGACCAATTAAAAGTGGTGTTTGGTGCATATTTGATGGAGTATTTGCTTGAGTGTGTGGGGTTGTCCTTATGCTTCTTGGTGTCATTTTTTATCCAATTTGTTGGCCTTGAATGGGCGTTAGAGGAATCACATTTGAAGGAGTACTAGTTGGTATTAAATCTTCCTTTCCTTCTTGAGGTATATTGGTAGAAATACTGATTATTTTATCTAAATTTCCATCCCATGCTTCATCTTCTACAAACTAGACATGTCTACTAATTATAAAATTTTTTTTGATTGAATTCTATAATTTATATGCCTTGGATTCATCACTATATCCCACAAATATGCACTTTTCTCCATTGTTGTCTAACTTTCTTCTCAACTCCTCTAACACATGCGCATATACCAGACATCCAAATACTCTCATATGAGAAACATTATATCTTCTTCCACTCCATTCTTGGTCTAAAACCATATTGATGGCACTTTTATTGGGACATCTATTAATGATATATGTTGCACATTATATAGCTTCAGCCTAATACTTGTTTAACAAATGTTTTGCCTTCAACATGCTTCTTACCATTTCTATTATTGTCCTAATTTTTCCTTTTAGCTACACCACTATGTTGAGGGGTATACATTGTAGAGAATAGTTTGTGGATTCCATGGCCTTTGCAAAACTTTATAAAGTTATTTAAAATCTAGTCACCACCTCTATCCAGTCCCAATACTTTGATGTGATGCCCACTTTTCTTCTCAACAACAGCCTTGAATTGACAAATATAATCAAACCTCATGCTTATGTTTTAGAAATTATATCCATATCTTTCTTCTGAAGTCATCAATGAATGTCATGAAGTAGTAGTTTGTACCAATTAAGGATTTTTGTATCAGTTAACAAAAATCTAAATGAACAATCTCCAATAGTTTTTTCTGCATGGATTGACTTTCCTATTGGAAATGACTCCCTATGTTGCTTACCCAAGATACAACCTTCACATATTCTATCGGGTTTTTTCTATTAGTGGCAACCCCTTCACCATTCTCTTCTTATGCAATATGTTTAAGCTTCCAAAGTTTAAATTTCCAGATCTTAGATGTCATATCCAATTTTCATCTTTAATTTCTACTTGAAATAACACTTGGTTGACTATTGTATTTTTTTCATTCCCTTGTGATGTTTTTGAAGGATGTTCTTGAGCCAATTCAACCCTCAAATCTAATTTTAGCCTTATGAGAAATGTTCTATTGCTACCCATTTGGACTTTTTCTTTGAGTCGATTGCTTGGGAATTTATCTAAAATCATGCATTCATTGTTCTTACAAAATATTATATACCCCTTTTGTATAAGTTGTCCAACACTTATTAAATTATGCTTCAACCCAAGAACAAAATACACATCTGAAATAAACTTTTTCTCCCCCTTTTTTGTTAGAATTTTGACACTTCATTTATCCATAACTAAAATTTTACTGTCATTTATTCATGTGACATCTGATTTCACACTCTCATCCAAACTAGAAAACATTTCTAAATTTCCAAGCATATGATTGCAACAACCTAGGTTGAAAAACCATATGTATTTTATACTTTCTTGTGTAACATTACAAGCTATGAACATGTTGTCCTAATTTTGGTTTACAAGCTATGAACATGTTGTCCTAATTTTGGTTTTCTCTAGTAAAATTTGAACTTTGTTTCCTAGAATCATATTGTTTCATTCTACATTGATTTAAGTAATGCCCAAATTTCTTGCAGTAATTACATTGAACTAAAGATTTATCATACCTTTGGCCTTGAGATTAATTTTGAGCTATTGTTTGATGGTTTCCTTTTCCCCTTGAGTTTCCACTGGACCTTAATGGGCTACTTCTTCCACCTCTATATGAATTTCTTCCTTTACATCTAAAATTTGATTTTCCCTTACCTCTACAATGGTTGATTGAGACTTGTATCTTGAAGTAATGCTCCAAATTTAAATTTATTGACCTACTCGGCCTATGCTCATGAGAAATAAGTGATGCATGTAGCTCATCAAGTAAAAACCATGAAAGATTCTTTGTTTCTTCTATGGCCACAAAAATAGATTCAAACCTTGTAAGAAAAGTTCTCAAAATCTTTCCAACCACTCTCCTCTCTTCAAGAGTTTCACCATGAGACATGAATTGATTTACTAGTCCAATGATTTGAGTAGAAAACGAGTCTATTGTATCTAATTCTCTTCATGTAAATGATTTCAAAATCCCTGATTCCCTTCTTAGCATTTGTAGCTTAGCTATCTTAACCTTTGTCATTCCTTGGTAGGCAGTCTAGGGATTATCCCATGCTTGCTTTGACTTTGTTGTTTTTGCAATCCTTGAAAGATATAAAAGATGGCTTTTGATTCCTTCTTTCTATTTTCCTTGAGAAAATCCTTCTTTGCTTGATTTAGAGGATTGTATGTTGTTGCATCTGCTAGTTCTAGGTAGCCATTCTCTACAAACTCCCATAAATCTTGAGAACAAAATAATGCTTTCATTGTGAATGTTCAATAGTCATGATCTTTGCCATTAAGCTGAGGAATATGTGTATCTGTTAAGCTTGTGCTTGGAGCTGCCATGATTGACTATGAATAACCCTTCTAACTCCTTGAATACAGAAAGTAAAAACTGAAAGAAAAGAAACACAAATTTAAACAATAAAATGATTTATATATATATATTTCAAAATACAAAATCTGCTTATCTATTTGTCCATTCATACATAGAAAGTTGCTGCTCATTGTCAAGTCCCTTATCCTAGCTATTTGCCACAACAAATGCCTATCTTCCGCTCTTGTTTTTTCATCCCGAACACACTCAAAAACTATTTTTGTTCTCCCCTGTTCTGACTATTATTTTGCAGCTATTAAAGGAATGATAAACTTCTAATCTCTTCTACATTTTTCTTTTCATTCATACCAAAAGCTCCTTAAGAACTGACCTCTATTCGTATTGAAGACTACACATAATTTTTTATTTAAAAACTTGTCCTCTCGGAGGAATGGGAGGACATGCTGCGCTTGACAAGACAACAGGTGGCTCGAGAGTTTAGATGTCTACAGAGGCAGAGTAAGGTTGTTGGGATCAGACCCCAACGTGTTGGAGAGTGCTTCAAAAATCCAAATATTTCGAGAGCTCCCTTGCAAAATTCATTTCGTGCACAAACAGCAATTATTCCATTTCATTCCTGCAATTACTTCAACTGAGGTATTCTGACAAACAGTTGACATGCGTTGTCTAACGGTTCATCTGCAATGTCTATGCTTTCACCTTCGCATGCATGAGGAGGGTGCTCATAAAGGTTTTGGAGTATGACTATAAACATGCCATTCGCATACGCTAAAAAGCTTCTGAAACTATTTCAACGCATACGTTTTCTGCATGTCCTGCAATCATTGAATTACATGAAATGACACCTTATAGAATTGCGTTGCAAAATAGCTGACGTGTTGCGTCCATGCTTTCACAATCTCCATGCAGTCTATATGTGCATTTCACATTCTCCATGAGACTTTCCAGCAAATCCTTTTTTTTTTTTTTTTTGGCATATTGTGTAATCATTACATTACATGGGCCCAGCTTAACAAGCACACTCGAAGCGTTGACTGCAGCGCTTAGGTGGCTCGTGTGGGGCCTGGCTTAATGAGCACACTCGAAGCGTTGACTGCAGTGCTTAGGTGGCTCATGTGGGGTCCACTCCGTCCGTTCTCTTCACCGGCGCCCGTTTCCGTTTTCCTCAGCAGCCCCGTTGCGGTCAATAGTTCCCGAGAGAGAGAGAGAGAGAGAGAGAGCCATGGAATGTTGTCACAAGGAATGCCTCAAAAAAAGTGATCTCATGGAATGCCATGATTGTAGGATACACACATTATGGATTTCTGACAAAATATCTCCAAAAAAATGTGGTCTCGTGGAATGTACCATGTTTGTAGGATATACACAAAATGGATTTGTGGCAAGGCTTTAAAATATTTCAAACAAAATGATTGGCAGCATACTCCCCACTTGTACCAATATGATAGGTTAAGAACAGAGTATAGATATCCACCAAAGCTCCACGGAAGGGAGGGTTTCATCAGATATAATAATTGGAAATGCAACACTGATATACATGTATGAAAAATGTGGAAGTATAAACATGGCACATAAATGTGGTCTCATGGAATGCAATCATTGGAAACGCAACACTGATATACATGTATGAAAAATGTGGAAGTATAAACATGACACATAAATGTGGTCTCATGGAATGTAATGTTTGTAGGATATGCGCAAATGGATTTTGCAAGAATCATCAACTTTGTTTGTGTTATATGTGCATGCAGCCATGCAACTTTAGTGGATGTGGCTTGTACATACTTCAATCACATCCCTTCTTGCATTACACTTGATTATTGTGTGCAGATGGTTGACCTACTTGCTCATGTCTATCGTGAGAACACTTTAAACTTTATCATTAAGATGCTGGTTGTGTAGATATGTTTTCATGCTGCCTGCAAATCACATATGAATACAAGCTCAGGGACACTACTTTATTTGGATCCTAAAAGAGATGTGACTTATGTTCCTCTCTCAAACATCTATGTAGAAGTGGGCATATGGTATGAGCAAATGATGAGAAGATTGATGGAAGATAATGAATCAAATAAATCTTCCAATGTAGTTAGATTGAAGGTCATAAAATGGTACATTCTTGTATACAATTGCTTTTGGTTTTCCAAACATGCCCCCCTAGAATAACTAGTATAGTTGTTAAGAACCTTTGAGTATGTGTTGACCACCACATTACAATTATATTTATCTCCAATATTGTTGCAATTCCTACCTGTAATGATTAGTTTAGTTGATTTCATGAAGAGGAAATGAACTCAGTTGCACACACATTTTTTCATGGATTACTCCAAGGCTTTATTAATTCATAAGGATTAATTTCTTGTATGAAGTAATTTTGAAAAGCTTCAATTATGATAAACCTTAAATAATTGGGTTCACATGTTTGTTTAATTATCATAGAATGTTTAGGAACATTCTCTATGGCTTACAATACCATCTCTAATTTTAGATAAAATTAGGGAACCTCTCAATCAATGTTTGTCCTTTTGAGGCTTTACCATGCATATTATTCTTAGTGTAAGGACTCTAGTTTGCTTCTAATTCTCTTTTAGTGTGATTTTTCTGCCTATAAAGTTCCTAGTTGATATTTGATAAAAGATTTTGAGTTTTTTCCCTATAGTTGCTATATGATATTTGTGTTTTGCCCCATTTAAGAAATATTGATGTCTATATTAGTAAGTGTAGATTTATCCAAGTCTAGTGCCTTCTTTCTCAATACAACCATTTTTCGGCCACCATCTATAACCAACCTAAGAATTCCTTCAATAAACCCCGTTATTAAAAAATGTTCTTGTTGTAGTGCTTTGCCTATTTTTATACTTGCCATGTGCCTAAGTATCTTAAAATTGTGTATAAGTTTCAAGTGTTAGGAGTGTCTGTGTTTATTTTTAGCCTTTGTTGGGTCCATATATTTCCTCTTACCAATGTTCTTTCACTCTATTCCTTGAAATCCAACATTTTCATTTTTATTTGAGACTAGAGACTATTTTATGGTTTTAGACTTTTCATTATCTTTGTACTTTATCATGACTTTCCCCATGCTTGTACTCCTACTTTGTTTTTGCCTTTGGCACTAGGATTTGAGGTCTCCATATAATCATGTACTTCTTAAGTTACAAGACTAATCAATGAGCCTTAGTGATTCTCCACGCATGCTTTTGAACCATACTTCCTCTCTTTTTTGCATTAAGTATTCAAAATCACCAATTCCTAATTTGAGGATTCATTTTTCCTTCATGTCTTAAACTCTTGGGCTTTTAGTTTTTTCCCTACCCATTTTCCTCACCCCATTTCCCATCTCTCTTCCTCCTTATGGGACTCATACTTCTAGGATTACTCATACCATCATAACCAAAAGGTATAACGTATGTGGTAAAACCAATCTTCAAACCTTGAATGTCTTCCACCCTATTTCCCTTGCTCTTTCATCTTCTAGCATTAGGAACACCACATTAATTATTCCTAACCCATTTCTCTTGTGTTGGACTTTTGAACTTATATATTTTCTTTTACCATAAAGTGTACCTACCACTCCATATCCCTAATCCTTGATCCCTTTGCTTTACCTTTTCTCATACTATTCCATGGTGTCAAATTTTCTCTCACTTTGATCTCACTTCTTCCATCAATATTGGGTATCCCTTTCATTGATCCTTGCTCCTCTTTGCATCTTTTTTCTTTCATACTTATAAGATTATTTATACAACCTTCCCTAAATTAAGTTAGCATGTGGTAAGCCTAAAACCTACTTCCCAACTACCCAGTGCAACTTAGGCTTTTATATATTCTACCAACCAATTAAACCCCCCCACAAGACAATCCTTTAATGAGCAAGCTAATGCCATAAGCTGATAGTGACATTTTCTTATGTGTCATCTAGTCACTTTCTTGAATTAATCACAACATGATACATGTCTTATATGCGCCTAATCACCCAAAGCAAGTGGAAAAGAGCATGTTTTGATGTGATTAAATTTGACCTATGTATCCATGCAATGATTTCCCTAGGAATGCCTTTCTAAAAAGTAAAAGAGTGACTAATCAAAGGCCTCCATATCCAAGAAAACTCTATCAATATCCAAGCAAAATGTATTCCTTTTCACACCCTAACAATACATATATTTAGTTTATAGGAAATCTACCCTTAATTTATAGAGATTTTCTTTGAAGTACCACCCTCATCAATGATCTAGATTACTTTGATAAGATATTTCATTTCTTAGTCCTATGCAACACATTATCCCATGAAAAAAGGCTTTTAGATTGAGCCATTATATCCCCATGAATGCCTCTATAAGACTTCTAAAGGTTGGTTCGATATATCCCTATTAAATTGAAAAAAAAAGCAACCTAATAGAGATTAATGATGAAAACCTATAAGTGCACTAAATCCTATATGTGTTGTAAAATTACCCTATTAGAATATAAAATAAGATAGAGATAATTATATATTTTGAAAAGAAAGATGTGGTAGTATTAGGAGTCCTATATACTACCCCTGATAAATTAAGGTACTAAAAATAGAAGAGTTAATGATGAATAAATTAAATAAATTAAATGAAAAAAGTTGAAACAAGAGAGAAAGAATAAGTATTGGTAAGATGATCAAAGATCTAGGTTTTGAAGATAATTTAATGACCATGATAGAAAATAAGGAAGAAAAAAATATATTGAAACAATCTTAGGACTGAGAGGAAAGATAATGAAAAATGTTTAAAAAAGTGTGAGAAGCATCAAGAGAGATGCAATAGATAAAAATTATAGTATTGAGATAGATATATCCTCAATGGACATGGAAATCATGAATACTAAATAAATAGAGTGGTTTATAATGTAAATCAAAACTATAGTGAAGAATATAACTAAATAAGTTAAGGCAATTGAAAGAAAATAAGACAACAATGAAATTAGAAAAGTTTGATCTTATTTGTAGGGATATTGTAGGTGGGGTTGCTATGAGGAAGAAGAGGAAGTAAATAAGGGAGGAAATGAATTTGTTAATTGATGAAGAGGAGATAATATCTAGTGTAGAAAAAACTTAGAAGTCACCAAAAACTTATATTTTTCTGAGGATACTTTGGAGATAATAGATACTCAAAGGATGCTAGCAAACATCTCTTTGCATTAATTAGTCATTGGAGTACGACTGGAATTAATGATGATTAGAATCAATTATATTATTTTGTGAATACCGTCAATAACAAGGCACTAAGATGGTGCTTTAAAGAAACCCAAAGCATGATATAACATAAAAATAATTGAGTGACTTATTTTGGAAAATTTTCATTCACCTAATGTGTGAACAAAAATAATTAATAAAATAATTGAGTGACTCATTTTTAAAAGTTAAATTTGCTATCAACTGATTCACCCCCGGCTCTCAGTTGTCTAGATATTCAACAATTATATGATTGAATTCTTGCTCAATGACGCTTAACTCTCTCTCCTACACTTTGAGTTTGACTTAAATTCAAGAGTGCATTGCTAGAGGCTTTGAAATTGTAAAAAGGTAATTGGAAATAGTTGTCACTAGCCCACACTGTTCATAAAATTTCTATGATTTGTCAAGCAGCATGGGAGCGTTTTGATGAGGATGTTGAGCAAAGCATAAACCTCTCGTTTTTGCTGGGATGTACACGTTGAGTCGAGCGTTAGAGTCGACAGAAAAGAAATATTCGCATCCATACATGCAGCTGTAGTTTGCCTTGTCTGATTTCGAGGTGTTTTGGTTATAAAGTCTGATTTATTTGGCATTCAGTCTCTAGCCTACCCTGCCGATAACATGTTTGGATCCATTCTATTTTCTATAAATGTTTAGCACAGGCTAATATATATTACTGAATTAGTCTATGATTTATTGAATTTTTATTTTGGTGAATCCGTAGGATCTTACACCTACTAGGATTTAATCTGAGAGTTCTAACTAAATTGATTTTATGGTATTTCATATCTGTTATTATTTTGATTTTATCATTCATTTTCCAATTTCTTAGAGTTTTGTTTTATTACTTTCTATTATACATTGATTAGAGTTTTGATATACATTATGACATTTGTTCTCTTTCACCCTCCTACTTCAGACTATGTCATCTTGTGGATTCTTTTCGGTCTTGTTCTCTAGCTGACATACATTTACATATTTCAAAATTTGATAGGTTCTTATCTTTTGTTTGGACTATCTTTCTATCACTGACATTTATATGAAATATTATACATATTTCAAAATTTCATAGGTTCTTATCTTTTGTTATAGGGCATATTTCTATCATTGATATTCATACAAAACATTACACCAAATACAAGGATGTGGTTTTTTAGAATTTTAATTTTATAACGTCTCAATCATAATCATAAGAATTTTGATATTGATGAGTACGTGTCTCATTTAATTCATCTCATGTTACACCATATAAGTGAGACTCATACTATAATTTTCCCTCTTTTTTCTTTTCATGTCATTGTTGTATTTCATGATTGTTGTACATGTACAAATCCATGCATTTTAGATACTAGAGTTTCCTTGATATAACGTGATGTGTATGCCTTCTCCCATCTCTACTAATATGCTTGATAAATTGGGATTACCTATCTATGATGAATAATGTGGTTGATCAAACAAATCTCTCACTAGTAATGTGCCTATTTTATCTTCACATGAGGTTGCTTGTACTTTATCTTGCGGCTCATGATCTATTGATAATTTATTTAATGATAATTGTACTACTACTTCTATGGTTTCTTATGATATGGGTCATAGTTCATTGTTTCAAGATTACATGTGGTTTATAATAAATCCTTTTTTAATTCACCTTTGATTTTAATTTAGTGAAAGTAATTTAATATATAATTATATATTAGATCATCTCCATCTTTAAAACATACTTTTTTTTGTATGGCTATTGTTCTTGCATAAATGTCTTTGATGATACATGAATTGGTATGCCATGCTTTTTTTGCATATTCTATTTTTTTTCTTATGATTTCATAAATGAATTTAATTTTATCCATAGAACATTTTTTATGCATAATTATCATTCTTCTTGTTGGATTGGGAAATTTTTATTGGATTATATAGATTTTTCTATGCATCATTATGATAGACAAACTTTTGATGAGAACCAACAAATGGATCTTTTCATACTTTAACACAAAATATCTTTGAATAATGATGGTGCACCTCATGTTAAATCACACCCTTCACATGATTTATAAATAACTATGGATGAATAATACCATTAGAATAGCTTTTTTATTGTTTCTTAGATATTTCTTGCATACTCCAACACCATCACACACATGAATATGAGACATATTTAGTTTGATACTTCTTTTTTAGATAACCTTGTTATCAGTTTTGATTTAACTTAGAACACAATATTTATGCATAAAATTTTTAATTAAGAAATGAAAAGTTACTGCAAGAATCCCAATCCTTTGGAATATGACTTTTTTAGTTAACCTACACTAGGAAAATTTAAAACATATGGTGCATTATTATGTCTATGATACTTCAAATTTTTTAGTCCCCTTTACTTTCATAAGGATCAAATTCTTGATAAAATATACCAATCGGGCTTGAGTGATTATGTAATTACATCAATTATATTCATTATCTCATGCATCTTTTTTTTGGAACGGTATATTGAACACCTTCAATAATTTAAAATAATAATTATAACAACTTATAAATAATTAATTAATTGTAACATATGTTAGAGATGTGAACATAATAATGAGTTAGATACTATTGGGGACACTTAATGTTGCTGTGATATTGGGATCAATATTAGTTTTTGATATCACACTACAAAAAATATTTAATATTCAAAAGGCACAGTATATAATATTTAATTTGAGTGTCATCGTTTTGAGGCACATTACTTGTGTAAAATAGCTTAGTAGTATTGTTTAAGGTTGTTTCTAAAAAAACAAGAACACAAGTAGTTTTTGAGGTTGGTTTTTGTAACCTTCGACTCATTTGATAAGATTAAATGTAGAATCCCTTGTGGGTCGCATATGTTGAAGCATTAATTGACATTTATACCTATGCAGTTTAACATTTCTTTTTAAAAATTAGTGTAACTATTGCACTTGATTCTTTATAGGCCTTGCATAAATACTTTTCAAGTTTATTGCAATAATACATTTTAGCTAATCTATTGTGTTTTGTAGGTGTCCTTGGAGTCTAGTTTTTTATTTTAGATTACTTTTTTAGGATATATCTACTATCATCCAATAGTAGGGCTATTATTAATTTTTATTATGGATTTCAAATGCTTCTTTTATTTTATATTATCATCAAGATTATGTGCAAATACATATTAGTACATTTTTTCTATTTTGTATTAGCAGGTAGCTACTATATTGTAAGAGGAATTAGTTTCTCTTTTTTAGAAAAATTGTATTGAATATTGTGTATATTTTAACTCATGATCTTCTAGAAAAATATAGACTTTTGAATGTTTTAGATATGTTTAATATATACGTTGTTATAAATCAAGTCTTTGTTTATGGATTTGACAAATAATTCTTTATTTTGATTCTTTATATGAGAGTTTTAGAGGTGAATTATTATAGATGATCTCTAAGGAGAAGTATTCGAAAGCCATGTCTTGATTAGTGTGGAGTTGAGGTGGCAAGTAGGGGTTGGTTGGTGAAGCTTCATCCACAGGGTTGATGAAACAGATACCATTAATGAAGGAACCACAAATCAAGGGATTGCATCAAATTGATTGCAGCTTAAGTAAGAAGGAAGATCAGAGGAAGATCAGGAATGACTAAGTAAGAAGATTGGATTGAAAGAATACCTTGAGAAGGAAACAACAGAGGCATTAATAGCAATTTGATAGATGTAAATCTATATAAAGGATCATGTTTCCCCTATCTGAAAAACATGTCTTAAAAATCACGGACATGATGAAGATGAACTGATGGAATTCAAGTAGATTAGATCTTGCAAGATCTGACTGGATTTGATTTACCTCAAGGATGGTGAAGAAACCACCTGGATTTTGAATTGTTTTGGCTGGAAATCATCTTATAAGAAAATGGAGCAATGTACAAAAGGGTGATGATGTTGTAGTGAAGGAAGTTGTTTGGAGAGGAGTTGGAAGAAGAAAACTTGAGAAGGGATTTCGATCAAGTTATAGTGTGAGTAAGCAGGCAGACTAGTTAGAGGACCCTACCGGTAGTTTCATAGTCATGTTGTTGAGCCTTATAGGTAAGGCATGGCAGAGTAGGCAGCACCCCAGTGTGACATAGTGTACTGAGAGACTATGTGTAAGGGGAGAAAGATAACAAAAAGTTAATTGATTCAAGAGCTACAGAATTCATTTGTAGTAAGAAGCCTAAATTGTACTCAAATAGAATTTCAATATACATTGCCAAGTTGGAGCTTGGTGTAGGGGTTGGTGCCATAAAAGTGCAGGGGTTGGTGCTCCCTGGTTTCGTGCCCTAAAATTTGTAGTTGTGTTCTTTCTATGAGGCTAGATTGGAGCAGTAGACTTCAACAAATTTTCACACCGAGGTTTTTCCCATATTGGGTTTTCCTCATATATCTGGTGTTGTGAGTTGGTTGTGTGTGCATGGTCTCTTTGCCTTTCTTTCTTGTATTACTGGTTTGACTATCTATGTGATTAAGTAAATAATTGACATTCTCAAGTTAGATCAAAAAATGAATATACCTATGAAACACTGATTCACCCCCCCTCTTAGTGGTACTCTATGTCCAACACTTCTCTTGCATCAAATTTTCTCTCATGGACCCTCTAGGTACAAAAATTTGTCCTCCCTTAAACAAAAGACCATCTTGTAAGGCAAAATCCGTATATTTACCATGAAAATAATTTATAAACTCTTGATAAACCTTGTAGATGGCGGCAAAGTCTTCTTCATCTTGATATAAACCCTTGAAACTATCCACTCCAATGCTCTTAAGCCACACTTCTTGAATTGTTAGAAACCTTCTACTTAATGCATCAACAACTCTATTACATTGTCCTTTCTTATGCTTAATGGTAAAAATATATGACTACAAATGCTCTACCCATTTGATATGCCTACGATTCTCTTCCTCTTGATCTTCTACCTTCTTGGCTAACTCTACATTAGTCACCATCCTTATACTATTTTCTCCTACTAACTCAGTCTCTTACATCAATTGGCTTCTTCCAAAATCTTAACTTTCTCTGATACCACTTTCATGGGGAGGGGTTGTCAAGAGAGTCACACCTTGCTCAATAGGTAGTTGAATGATGCTTTAGTGGGCTCCTATCAATAGTCACTTGTCTATTAACAAGTCAAACACTCAAACTCTCTTGGAGTGCTCCCTATCAATTTGTGCTCTTTAGTTGCTCAAGCATGATTAAGATTCACAAGGGTAAATCCAACCATTAAACCTTTCAACTATCAAACATGTACTTGCAGAGGTTTTAGGAGATTTTTTATAGGTTTTTCAATTCGAATCAAGTGATTCTTCAACTGGGTTTTCACCATTTTCTCATCGCTCTGTCTTTCACCTATTTTATAGGCCTAGTAGCCCTAGAGCCCCAATTAGCCCTACCTTACCATTTTTGGGGAAATTACTCAAAAATATCTCAAAGGACCTTCTTACACCTTTGGTGATCTGAGTACTCTTTTGGAAAAAAATTGAATCCCCTAGGGTAGAGAATATGATCAGTCCATACAGGTACAGATCCCAAAAATGGCACTTTTGAGAGGTTTTGAGTTAACAGACTTCTTCAAAAGGTTTTCATTATTTTTGCACCCTATCACACCTCCACCTCTTCAATGAGACTATTTCCTACATCACACTTCCATGCTAAACACTTGGCACATTCACAACAGTTCATCCCTGCAAGCAAATACAACATTTTCAATCATTTTCTTAACCAGGCTATGACTAAGCTTGCTTAGGAAATGATGGTAAGTTCCTTCCAAACAACTTATAGGCCATTAAAAAAATATTTACACTATACAAGGGTTCCATTACTTCAATCCTGAGGGTCATTGAGAAAAACTCAATGGATTTCAACTTGGAACCATGACTGGGCTCTTGAACCCTTGCTCAGGCCAAGAACAATACAAATTTGTAAACACACTTCAAACCTACACTAAAAGAAATTAGAAACAGCCCCTAAGAAATAAAAAAACATACACTAATCCATCATGAAAGAATAGTAGCAAGGTCAATCCATTTGGTATGGAATGCTGCTCAAAAAAAATGATAAAATTACAACGTAAAATCTGGAAATTATCTTCAAATTCTATTCAAACTTGCTCACACATTTTCCAACCCATGTATAATCATTCTTAGAGAATTTTATATTCCATTTTGGTCATAACCAACTCTTCATTGGTTTCCTAACCACTAATTTTCTCAAAAATGCAAAGTTGCTCAAAAAGTTGCAAAAAGTTGTCAAGCAACAATGACAACTTTTGCTCAAATGTGCATTTTTGCATTTTATGTATTTATACTCATACCAAACCTCCTAGGATGAATAACTAACATCAAAATGACATTCCTAAATTCTTAATGGGGCTTTACAAGACATTTTACATCATTATGTAAATTTGTGCCATCTTAGGCTTACAAGGGTTCATAGGCCAAATTTGAGAAAACAAACAACCTAGGTGACAATCATCCTTCAAATGACTATAAAACACACACGTGGACCTCTAAGTAGTCCATTATTCAAACACTAACCCAAATTATAGACTATCACACCAAAATTTTGAAAATGCACTAAAAACTAAGTCCTCCTAACCCAATCTGCAATCCACCATTCATATTATGACTAGATACTAATTCCATGCCCAGGAGACTATAAGAAATACACAAGGCAGAACAAGAAAATAAGAAATCTATGGAATGGGTATAAGAGGCTAAATATTTAGCATGAGAAATAGAGGTCCACTGATTCTTTACCTTTAAGCATCTCCATAACTATTTCACAAACAAAGCATGATTAAATTCCTTAATTTTCCTAATGGCCAAACCACCAAATCTCTTAGGAAGGTAGACTCGATGCAATCTATTCTTCAATTTCAAACCACTGCAAAGAAATTTCTTCTGTATCTTTTCAATCTTAACAGCAAAATTCCTCAGAACCTTAAATAAACTCATAGCATAAATAGGTAAATTCTGGAGAGAGGCTTTGATTTACTGATTTTTTCTATCTTGACTTAATAAAACCCCTTTCCAACCAGCCAATTTAGATTCAAATATAACCATGATGCCCACACAAAGGAACCATGGATAGAGTTCATACATATAGTGAGTCTAAGGTAAGTGGATGGGAGCTACCCAATGCAACACCCAAGAATAGAAACAATTCTAATCTCCCTTGTCTCTAAAGTTCTAAGGAAGAAGATGAAACTCTTAGGGAAGCTAATCCTTTGACATGAGGAAGCTTCATATATTAGATAGAATGATTTTTTTTTTCACTTCTAGAGCCATCACCCAAGATAATGTTGTCATTAATAAATTATTGGTGAGAACAAACCTCGGAAGAGGAAGAAGGTGAGAGATAATACAACCCAAGGCTTCCACCATGAGAATAAAAAGGAAAGGGGAAATGCGAGATCCCCTTGGAGGATGCCTGTAGAGCTAGAAAAGAGCCCAGAAGAGAATCCATTGACAATAACAAATAATCTAGGGGTGTAAATAAATTGAGAGATCAATTGGATAAATCTGCTATTGAAACCAAAACTTGAAAGAACTTGTAGGAGAAAGTGCTAGTTAACTTAATCATAAATATTGAGGAGATTCAATTTAAGTATAAAGATATCTCTCTTGTTAACCACTAGGAAATAAATATTCTCATGCATAGTCAGGATGAATTCTAGGATTTGGCATCTAGGGATAAAAATATTTTGTTGAGTAGATACCAAAGCATGAATGATTGAATTCATATGAACAAGAAGGGTTTAATAAAAAATCTAGTAGATGGAATTACATAACCTAATCAATGGAAAGTCCAAAATAGAGTTAGCCCTAGCTTTCTTAGAGATGAGTAGAATAAAAGTGACATTTAAATTTTTTAGTAAGGTCTCATATTCGAAGAATTCATGGCCAGCCCAATTAGCATCCTTGGCCATGATATCCCAATAATATTGAAAGAAGAACATGGGGAAGCCATCAGGACTTGGGACCTTATTTCCATCAAAATAAAAAACCATGGCACAAATATCTTCCTTCAAGTAGATTGTAGAAAGGGCAAGATTCATCTCCTCAAAAATGAGATATGGAATAAACCTTAGAAACTCCATCTAAACACCAACAACCAAAGGTTGATCATTAGAAAGGAGAAAGGAAAATATTTTTGAAGCTACAAATATAATGTCTCCATCATTATTTAGACCTCTACCATTGTAAGAGACTCAATAAATATTATTAGAAGGATGGTGCTTAAGGTTTGAAAAATGAAAGAACATAGTATGCCAATCCCCACTTTGCAGCTATATTGCCATTGATCTTTCTTTCTAAAATTCTTCCTCCTTAGAAATAACAGCATGTACTTTAGACTAAATAGAGATTTCCAGATCCATAAGATAGGGAGAGGCACCTTGCAACTGGATTTTAGTTAGAATATCATCCAATTCATTCTTTATCTCTTTATAGTAAAGATGTGTCTCAAGGAGGCCTTATTATATTTTAAAACATTAGCTTTAAGTGAGGCCAACTTATTCATGACTAGATACATAGATATACCATTGATATCAATATTCCACCAATCTCTAATTTTTCTCTCAAGTTGAGGGTTGAGATTCCATATTTCTCCAATCTAAAAGGGAATATTTTATGCTATCCTCCTACATTAGTCAAAAGAGCAATAGGAAAATGATCAAAATCAATACGGGAATGAACAAAGAGAGTGCAAAAATAGGAGAACAACCAGTTAGGAAAAATCAAGGCTTTATCCAATCTAACCTAAATAAGGTCATCACCATAATGTGTATTAGACCAAGTAAATGAGGCTCCTTGCAAATCAAAATCCAATAGACACTAACAATTAATGAAAAAAATCATTTCATAATAATTATCTTCGACAATTGGAGCTCCTCATTTCTTCTCATTGTCACATAGAGGAGTGTTGAAATCCCCCATGACAAACCATTTAATATATTGGATAGATGAACTAAAAGCATAGAGGGAGGCCTATTAAGATTTTCAAGCCACTTTATTATTTGGGGCATAAATGTTTGAAATAATCCAAGAAGACCCATCTCTCAAATAATTAAACTAAGTAGCAATATAGTTTGGACTAGAAAAAATCAAAGTTACTCTCACCAATTTTGGATTCAGAAAGTGGTATTAACAATCAAATCCCCATTAAAATCACATTTATGGATACCACTATCTTTGAACAAGGTCAACTTAGTTCTTTAGATCTTGTCACTTTGCATTTTTGTTATCTGGTCTATGATCCCTAATTAGACTTAAGAATAGATCATTTTTTATGGGGGTCATTAAGGCTCCCTATGTTTCATGGAATAATTTTCATGTACATCTAAGAGGGGTGATCAAAAGGCCCATCTCAAGGAGTATGTTGCATCCCTTTAGTAATATCAAACTTACTTTGCTTACCCCTACTTTGAATTACCAAGGGTATACTGGAGTACTTAGATTTAGAGTCATAGTCCACTTTTTATCTATTCCTAGTCTTAACTCCTATAGGATTTGACTAAGGGGAAACCCTATGATATTTTTTTGATTTGACCACTATAAATGGTTCTTCATCCATAATTTGAGAGGGAATATCTACGACTGGAGGTAAATCCACAACCTCCTTTAGAAAAATAGGTGTCTAAGAATGAGACAAAGAAGGATATCCCTTAGAAAATAGATTATCACTTGCAAGAGCATCAAAAGATATGGAAGGGTGTCCATCCCCTACCCTTTTGGGAATATCAACCACTATATCAAAAAATTCAATGCTAGGATCTTCCATGGGGACTAGTTGAACAAGCGCAATATTTGTATAGGGAGGGGCAGGAGCGACCTCTTGAAGAGTATTAGTCTCAAACACCATAGAAGCCTTCCTCCTCCACACTTTCTTTGAAATTTTCAACACTTTAACTAAATAATCCCTAGCCTAATGGTTCACTTTCTTGCAATGGAAGGAAGAAAAGGGAATCGATTTGAATTCCACAACTTGAGCTTAGGAACCAAGTTTGGAGTTAATTTATATTTTTATATGAAACTTAATTGAGTGTTTAATATTGACAAAGATGTGGGAAAACACCAACTTTCTACTCAAAGTGGTGAAAGGACATAGGGATATAGTATCTACAAAAAACATCAAAGATAAAAGAAGATCTCTTCATCTTAAACCTCAAGGGGGGCCTGGGAAGTTATTGACATTTTTCTATCAAACTTAGCCATGCAAATAACTGAGTGAGATAACCTAATGGCTAAACCCTCCATAATTCCCTAATGCCCAAAACCTTAAACCCTTAAGGATTCTTTCCTTAGCCATTTTTGGTCTTTTCCTTTTCCTTTGTTGACTAGCTCAGGAGGTCATAACACTTAAGTGCCATCCACTGGAGTGGGGTTTACGCATTCTTCTACTAGCCCCATTCTAGTCACTACCAGCAAGCTACTGCATCACAAGTTCATGATGGTTAAGGGGAACTATCAATTAACCTTGAAATGCTGTGATGGGGTTAGTGGTTACCATCAGCTATCTAATCACATGTTCACAATCATCAAGGTGAACTGCTAGTTAACCTCATGACACTATGATTGAGCCATCAAGAGTTACCATTGGAAGTCAGCTGCATCATCACAACAGTCAAGAACAAATGATATTTTTACCTACGATGTTCCATTGCAAGCTCACATTTAAAATGAATGCCAAGTCCCATCATCTTGGCTTGTTTATAACCATTTTGTCCTAGGTTGTGATCTTGTGATTGATGGGATTGATCAGACGGTGGAGCAAACATAATTTCACATCAATGGTTGTCATCTAATTTCATTTAGCGACAATATCTATAGAAGTGTTTTATTTGATCATTGGGGATCCTTCTGAGTGATTTTCTTTGTGTATCTCAACCATCCATCATGTCATGGGAAGATCCAATGTAGAGGATTCAAACTTGAAGTGATCATTGGAATTCAAATAAATGCATGGTGTGGTTGTCAACTTGATGGTCAAAAATCAGTTTTTGACCTTGTCAATGACCCAAATCAGATTTTGATCTTACTCCAACCACTTCTACATTTCACAGTGATCACCATTAGTCCTTTTGGACTCTGTAGAAATTTCACTGGCCTAACCATTCATATTTATGGCACAAAGAGGACTTTTTGGTTTGACAGAGGACATCTCACACCATCCTATATAGGGCATCCCTAATTTTTTGGGAGATTGTTGTTATTTCCTAGTTTTACAAGACACTTTTAGACACACAACAATCATATCTAATCTGATTTCTTTCCTCAATAACCTAACCCTAGTAAGTTAGGGTTTTAAACCCAATATTCTATCTGAGTTATGCCTGGTCTATAAATTTAATTTGTAACATATTTTAAGGGTTATTGGGCAAGTGCAAGCTAATGAGTCACAAATGCGCGGAAGTCTGCGCTTTGGAAAATGAACTCCTCAAAACGGGCCCCCGTTTTGCCTGTCTCAAAAAAATGAGGGCCCGTTTATTCTTTGGGGCTCTCGAGGCGAAAGGTGACGAGGGCCCAAAGCTAAAACAAATGGGCCGCCATTTTGTTTTAAAATGGGGGCCTGTTTGTAAACAAAATGGGGGCCCATTTGTAAATAAGAGGGGCCCATTTTTAAATAATGGGGGCTCATTTTTAAAAAACAAGTGCCCGTTTTTTAATTGTATTTTTACCATTTTCTGGGCAATTTTTTTCATTTTCACTGTGACAGTAAATTGAGAAGAGGAGATCAAAAATGGGCCCCCATGTTGTGGATTCCATTTCAAGCCTCCATCACTATCCCAGGTACACATTCAATCATCTATTTTCATATTTCATAATTTTCTTGTATATTTTTCCTTTTTTTTGTGTATTATTTAGTTTTTTTTGGTATTATTTTAGTTTTTTTTTAAAGTAGTCTATAAATAAATTAGTTTTTATATTTGTAAATTGTTGATTTTGATCTGAAATATTCTTCAACAGTTAACCCTAAACCCTAATCAACAAATTTACAAATCAAAACCAAACCTAGATAGTTAACAAAACAAAATATCAAATTAGATATCTTAGAAACATAAAAATGAAAATGAAAATAAAATTGAAACAAAAATGAAAATGAAAATGAAATCAAAACAAAATAAAAAATGAAAAAAAAATCAAAACAAAATAAAATATGAATGAAATTGAAACAAAAACAAAAATGAAAATGAAATCGAAACAAAAACAAAAATGAAAAACGAAATCGAAACAAAAACAAAACGAAAAGGAAATCAAAAAAAACTGAACATATGTACCAAAAATGTTCTTAATCCTCATCAGGCAATACAAAAGTTACCACTATTAGTATAACCTTAAAAGTAATTAACATTACTCTTCAAATTTTAGATATCAAAGTTTAGGCTTAGGTTTATGCCATGTCATGGAATAAAGGTCCTATTATGGTCTTATTATGTCATGTGATGGTATAAAAGGACCAATTATGGACACATTATGTCATGTCATGGCATAATAGGACACATTATGCCATGATCGCATAATATGTCCTATTATGCAATGACATTGTATAATGGGTCCATAGTTGGTCCTATTATATCATGTCATGGCATAATAGGACCTATTATGCCATCATGGCATAATAGGTCCTATTATGCCATGACATTGCATAATAGTCCACCTATTATGCCATCATGGCATAACAGGTCCATATAATAGCACCTATTAAGCCACAACATGACATGATTTTCTCAAAAATTTCCAACTTCATCATCTAATTCATCTCCAACACTAAAACTATGCTAATTCAATATGTTTACCTATTATCATAGGACAATTTATGGACCTATTATGCCATGATGGCATAATATGTCCTATTATGCCATGACATTGCATAATAGGTCCATAGTTGGTGCTATTATATCATGTCATGGCATAATAGTCTACCTATTATGCCATCATTGCATAACAGGTCCATAATAGGACCTATTGTGTCATGTGATGGTATAATTTAAGGACCAATTATGGACACATTATGTCATGTCATGGCATAATAGGACACATTATGCCATGGTGGCATAATATGTCCTATTGTTCCATGACATTGCATAATGGGTCCATAGTTGGTCCTATTATATCATGTCATGGCATAATAGGACCTATTATGCGATCATGGCATAATAGATCCTATTATGCCATGACATTGCATAATAGTCCACCTATTATGCCATCATGGTATAATAGGTCCATATAATAGGACCTATTAAGCCACAACATGACATGATTTTCTCAAAAATTGCCAACTTCATCATCTAATTCATCTCCAACATTGAAACTATGCTAATTCGACATGTTTACTTTGTATTATAGGACCAATTATGGACCTATTTGGCCATGATGGCATAATATGTCCTATTATGCCATGACATTGCATAATAGGTCTATAGTTGGTTTTATTATATCATGTCATGGCATAATAGTCCACCTATTATGCCATCATTGCATAACAGGTCCATAATAGGACCTATTATGTCATGTGATGGTATAATTTAAGTACCAATCATGGACTCATTATGTCATGTCATGGCATAATAGGACACATTATTCGATGATGGCATACTATGTCCTATTATTCCATGACATTGCATAATGGGTCCATAGTTGGTCCTATTATATCATGTCATGGCATAATAGGACCTATTATGCCATCATGGCATAATAGGTCCTATTATGCCATGACATTTCATAATAGGTCCATAGTTGGTCCTATTATAAGATTTATAAAAGCTAATAAATATCCTGTGTATCATTTAACACATCCACACCTAAAGGATTTGGTCTTGCATAAAAATTAAAAAAGAGTGGAAAGTAAATATAATTTTTTTATTCATGGGTGAAAACCATTCTTATGACACCTTGGACAAGTACCTTGGCATCATGTATAATTTTTTTTTTAAAAGTACCCTACACTTAGGAGTATACCATAATCCATTCAAATTCTCTTTATTCTCAACCATCCTTTTCATCATCCATATCATGTATCTCACATTCCTAGTTTTTGACATTGTTTCGAGTAATCTACCCAAGTAATCTTATCCTATCCTCTGGGTGAAAATATGCAATACAATAGTTAGCTAAATGCAAGAAAATAATGATGCACCAACAAAGTGAATGTACACATTGAGGTGACACATAATATAAAAGGGAAACCACTAGATATCACATAATTTAATCTTTTATGTTTACTTCATATTCTATTACCCCACTTGTAGGGCATGTTTAATATTTTCTCACTTGATTTCCTTTTTTAATCCTACTTTTACTTCATATGTTTTATCTCCTATTTTTACATTATCTAATCTTTATTAGTAACTACTAATTTCCCATAATGATTTATGTCTTATACTTTAATATTTGTTCTATCTTATGATCTTCAAGACTATTTGCTTCACATGTATGTTCATATAGTGTTTTTTTTAATCTAAATTAAAGCATTATCTTATTAAAGCATTATCTTATGTTCATGTACATTGGCCTATTATTTTAGAGAAAATAATAGATTATCACTATTTGATCATGCATTTTTGCATCTTAGTATCATATGATTGTGCCTCACATGATGATCTTGTATTGCTATTAAATCTTGCATGATCTTATGATCATATCTTTTTTTATAGAGCGTAATGATCTTAAACATTTAAATATCTTATTTTAAGCACTTATCATCAATCCTTATATATTCTTACACTAAGGAGGATCATCTTATTTCCCACTTCTTTATTGATCTTATGTATGAAATATTTTATGTTGATTTTAATAGTTGATGCATTTTACAAGAAATGAATGCATTAAATTGAATATATAATAGATTTATGAAGTTTCATTGAAAGTTTTTATTAAGTTTTGTGTGCAAATTTTATATTTAAAGATTCAATAGTATGTACATGTATATTTTTTTAAGTTCAATATTATATTATATTTCATGTGTATCTCATTCAATAACATAGAAATGTTACAATTTATAAATGTTTTTTTTTAAACTAAAATAGATTCTTCTTTGACATAGAGTTGTATATATAATTCATTTATATCTTTATATATGCAGGAGCTCTTTGTTATCATGGATGTCTTTGACATAGATGAACTATTAGGTGAAAATCCCCCACCGCAACCCCCTCCTCCTCCTCCTCCTCCTCCTCCACCACCACCACCACCACCTCCTCCACCACCACCCCCTAGATTGGATGAAATTCGTTTAAGAGAACGAATTAATGAAAACCTACAAGTGATTGAACAAAATATTACTGCTATCCAAAATGAGCCAATCACACCACCCCATCTTCTAGAATTTGCAAAATCAATACAAACTATTGTTGAGTCAGTTAGATCTATTGATTCTCAATTAGATCAATTTCATAGACGATGACAAGAGTTGCGTGATTTTTATGCTGATGGTTTAACTTATAGGAAAATCACTGATCTGAAAATAACCAAAGCTCATTTATGTCCATATTTTACTAACCCAAAAACAAGAGAACCAATGCAACCTAACCAGAAAAAATTTCAATTAGGTGGTGTGTGCATCCTGTAATGGCTAGACACTTTTGGGATAGATGGTGGATGGTTTTTGATTATCCACCACATTGTAATTATGAGGTCCCTTTTTTTTTTGAGAAAATTATACTATGAGTTTGTAATGAACCAAAAACCAAATTATTTTGACATTAAGTCATTCCAGGGTGTTGGGTGTGGAATGCCACAACATAGATTAGGGGCACAGAGTAATAATCCCCTACCAGATCCACCCATAGTTCCACTTGTTGCTCCATCCATTCCTACAGATGTCCAAAATACATCATTCATTTCGACATTAGATGTTTTGACTTCCCTCACAAGAAACCTGAGTGAGCAAGCTACTCACATGGCATCTGCTCCTTGATGGATGCCACATATGTGTTTGAGTTGTCATGAGACATGTGTAGGTCCTACTATTGATGTAGGATCTGCTTCAGTTCCAGCTGAGCATGATGCATTAGATGATAGTATGATGACATCATATATGGATTTTCTTTGCTCGAATGATCATCTTGACCAGGTATAGATATATATACATGTACATGTCAATCTTTAAATACTTCATTAAATATAGGTATAAATTAAGTGCATGCCTTTTTTTTATACAATCTAATACTTCATTAAATAAATTTTGTTTATGTAGATAAGGACTACACCTAATATTAGAGTCAATATTGCATCTACTGGAACACAACTCAACACACCTTATGGGGTACAGTATAAATTTCTATCTAGACATTGTACTATCTTTTTAAGTTAATATTTTATCATTGTATACTATATAAATTTTTGTGTTGATATATTGAATGCTTCTTTCTCTAGGATTCAGGTAATGAGGGACCCTCTACATCACATTGAGAAGAGGGTCTGATTACTATGACACCATCTATCGCATGTATCTTAGAATTCATAAATTAAATATGAACTCTTACAACATTGTAACTTAACTTGAAATTATTTTAAAGTACACATATATATGTTCACTAAATATGATTCATTAAATGCATGTATGCAGGTGGATACTACCATTAGGATAGGTTATCCTCATAATTTTGATCAGAGCCAATTTGAATGCACATCGACATCCTTTGAGGTATTAATATGTAATACTTAATTTGATCTTATTTTGACTCTTAATTTAAGATTTAATTGGACACTTTGAATTTGACCTTGTACAGGAGCTAGCTAGCACTACATTTGGTGTTCATACTGCACAAGATACTACTAGAGGAGATATCACTAGAGGAGATACTGCTAGAGGAGATACTGCTAGAGGATCTGATGAGCATATGGTCAGTTTGTAACTTAATTTATGAATTCTAACTATATTTGATAAATGATTCTTTTAATAGTTAATTTGAAGTATTTTAATATTATTTTTTCCTTGTATAGCATGAGACGGGTGGATTTGGACCACGTCCTGGGGACAAGAAACCACTCGATGTTATTGATGATAGCACTTAGATTTTACTATTTATTTGGCTCTGATATGTACTTTTTTTTGGACTTTACACATATGTTTACACATGCACATACTTTATATATATGGATAGTTGCATTATAATAGGATTAGATCATATGTATTTTGTGCATACTTTATATATTTTGTGCACATTAGATATTATGTGGAGTTCATCATGTTACCATCCAAATATATATATGGATTGGATATTATATGGATTATGTGGACTTGAAATTTAACTATTTATTTGGCTCTGATATGTACTTTTTTATGGACTTTACACATTTGTTTACACATGCACATAGTTTATATATATGGATAGTTGCATAATAGGATTACATCATATATATTATGTGCATACTTTATGTGCATTGTGCCCATTAGGTATTATGTGGACTTGAAATTATGTGAAATTATATTTTGTGCACATTAGATCATATATATTTTGTGGATACTTTATATATTATGTGGACTTGAAATTTTTATTTATGGAAGTTGTGCTTAAATAACTTTATATGGATTATGTGGACTTGTAATTTTTTTTTTGGAATTTTATTTAAATAGTTCTTGTGATTAGATAAACTAAAGGTGTACATCATGAACTAAGTATCGAAACATATCTTATAATAATAACATATTCTACATTAAAAAGTATTAATCATCATAGATAAGCAAAATATATAATCAAATATATAATTACCATTACAATAATAATGATGATAATCTAGAAAAGTATCAAAACAAGTATATTGAATAGAAATTGATTAAAACATAATTATCTCATTCATAAATTTGACCAATAGTCTCTCATTTATGTATATTGCACAAAATTTAATCAAGAAGACATATCTAAAATAAAATAAATAGTCCATTTAAATTATAATAATAAGGATTTATATCTCTCAAAATACAACATAAAGTCTACTCTGAGAGACCTCAAAAAAAAAATACATATGATTAATTTTTATATTCAAGATGCATTGAATTTAAAATACAACATAAGGCATACATCACAACTCTTCAAAGGGATTTGCCTTAAGGGTACAAAAATTTAACTTACTTGTAATTATTCAAAATGAAACATAAAGTATGCACAAATAACTTTGTTTTCATTGATGCCTTCTACTTGTGGTAGACCTGAAACAAAATTTTACTAGATTAGATTTTATAATTATGATGCATGATTTAAAATTCTATATATAATATGCATCACGAATTTTAAAAGGGACGTGGATTAAGGGTTCAAATTATAACTTACTTGATATTCATTCTGTTATACCATCTGCATCCTCTCTCTTTTGCAAAGCATCTATAATTGTCTTGTGCTCTTCCATAGAGAGAGTCCATAATTGTTTATTAGCAGGCATGCCACAATATCTATCTAATTTTATATTAGTTGCCACTGCCAAATGTGAGTAATGTATAGTCTTCTTCTCTAATTCATAATCTTAAAATGCAGGCAATCCATTCTTTCTTGTTAGATATTTGTGTAGCCAAGTGCCAACAACAACCACAGATCCTATTGGATAGTCATAACCATCATCATCTACTCGAGGAGTGGTTAGCTTATTTTTTGGCTCTACACATTGAGCCAACCAAAACTCTATCCACTCTTCATTGTCCTCTAGTGCAACAACATCATAGACATGTCCTGTGCACCAAACAATTTTATTTTAATATTTAATGAGAAATAAAAACAAAAACATACACTGTAAGATTTCATAAATATGTACTATTTAATAAATAAAAAATAATTTCAAAACCAATTTTACCTTGTTGTATAAGATCTGAAATGCGATCATAGTCATATTATACAAACATCTAATCCATATCTTCACTAGTTCTTTCATGTGGATCATTTGCATCTATGGGTTTTAATGATCTTTGTTGCCATTCTTCAACCCATTCTTTATTCTCATAAAATTCCCAATCTCCAGAAACACAAAACTGACAAAAGCAAGCAAGCTGCCTTGTGAATATAGTCCATGTGTTTGAATTAGAACTCTTAAACAAATTCCATTTAGCTGATCTAATGATGGTATTACAATCATGCTGAATAGGAATGCTATCTTCCTCTATCAACCAGAAGAAATGTCAAATTGTAGAGTTTTCAGTTGATCCTTTTGAAAACTTTGAATTGGACCAATCTACAACTGCACAAGCATCTCTGAATTTCACTACATCCTAGAATTTCAATTGTTCTCTAGCAAGAGCTCTTTTTATATAGGCACCAGCTCCATCGTGTTCCCCCTTACCATGTCCCACTTCAAAAAAACTCCATAAATGTTGGACATTGGTTATCTTGTGAACTTTGCATAGATAATAAAACATTCTTGCATTTTTGAATTGTCTAGTGCAGTTATCTGACCATATCATATGTTGTTTCATGTCAATTTCTCTTTCCTTAAGATTATCATGAAATACCTCGAAGCAATGTTGAACAAACTCTGAAGAGAGTAATCGATTATCACTAACATAAAAATGATCCTCCCTCAAAAAAAATTTGTTATCTTCTGTACTGTCATGGTCATGTCTATATATAATGTTCATAAATATGGCCACTTGCACTGAGTTGTAGTATTGTGATTGAGTTTCCTCTTGTGGTTTTAGAGTATAATTTTCTGCAAAATCCACAACTAATACTATTGTTCCAACTGGAAATGTGTTCTTGCATATGTGAAACTATCCATCAAGCCATCGGGCATGTTGGAAATGTTTCACATATTTTGGAACAATATGACTTTTAAACTCAATAATAGATGCATTCACACTATTTTGTTCTGTAATCAATTTTAAACGTTTCCCCATCTTTCCATCCTTTAGAGGGTATTCTATATTTTTAAATCTCCTAACATCAACCATTTTTTGTCAAAACTCAGATGAAACATGTTCATGCAAACATTCACCTATCAAAGAATAGTTCCCACATAAATTGCAAAGACCATAAATCCATGAACTGGAAAGAAATAATTGTTCATTAGGTGGTTTACAGAATAAACTTCCAATAAAATCTTTTATAGTTTCAGGTGGAACATAAACACCACAATCCTACACAAGATCATTACCATGCAACATACAACGTATATATCAAGAAAAATCATAATAGTAATGAAACTGGACATGAGTTTTACAAAAACAAGATATTCTTTGTTTATTGATTTTAACATACCAGGGTTTGCATTTTTCAAATGATCTTTGACTAATTTGTAAATTCATTAACATAAATTCATCACTAAATTTTTTTAAAAATTCAGTTTGAGTCATGTCAAGAAGATGTTTTGGATGAGGATCATGAATTTTTGATCCCACCCTTAACTTGTAAACATCTCTATCATTTGATGAAACTCTAGTGTTATCATGCCAAAATTTCGCAATTAATTGTTTAGTTTCATCATTTAATTTAATGTCCAACCTTTGAAGTCTACCACTAAAACTCCAACAATGGTTTAGTTAATCAATTTTAATTGTCTCTCTTCTTTTGGCCGCTCTTGACAAGGTTCTACAATGTAAGTTCAAATCGCCACTTATATCACTTAACATTCTTTTACTAACAATCATTTTGTCAACTATAGCAGTCGTTATAACTCTATGTGTTGCATTCTTATCTTTAGATTGACTTGTTTTTCTGATAGAATCAATGGCACTAGCAATAATAGATACAACTTGCTTATATGATTCATCTTTTCTTTTTGGTTTTGCATAAATACCTTTTTTTTCATGACTTTATGCATTTTTAACATTTTTATTAATTGTATCATTAATTGACATTGGAATCCTAACTTTTTATTCTAGAAAAATTGTTTATATAATCTATTCGCATGTGTTCTGATTTGTCTCTAAGAAACTCATCCATTAAGATTATCTAGCACATTGCTATCAATAGTAAACAAATTACATTCATTTTCTTTCAGAGAGGGTGGTGTAATATTTTCAATTTTTATTTCTTTTCGTATTGGTGTATGAAATTGATATCCAGCTTCATTTAAATCAACAATTTGATTGGCATCATAGTCATGGGGATTTAAAAACATACCAGTGAACATTTGCATCAATAGCCATACCCATGTTTGGTTCTACATTTCTTGCATCCATCATGATGTCTTCAATGGTCTCATCTACAACGGGCACTGAACTAGATGCTTCAGAAGTGTTATTCAATCATTGTTGTTGTGATCTTCGATCTCTTTGGCATTTTGCCTCCTCTCTTTGTACTTGAATATCGTCTATTGTCATTGTCCTCTTTTTTTTTTTTTCTTTTGACATTGCTTAGAACCCACCTTTACAAACTCCTCTTCAAAAAATAATACCTTTTTACTATGTTCTTTAAAAAATTCTGTAAAAAAATTTAAAAGTACTGTCATTATTGTAAAAAATCTTTGTCAGTATGGATTTCAATGATTGTGTGGTAAATTGATGCAAACTGTCTTTGTTTTTTTACAGTAATGGTTATTTAGAAACAGGGCCCGTTATTAAATCCAACAGGCAAAAAAATGGAACGGGCCCCCATTTAGTAGACTTTGAATCCACAACCCACCATTTGCCTCAAGATTAGGTCCGGGATAGGCCTGGGATGGCCACACCTGAGACATGGACCTGTAAATTTAAATCTCCATGAATGAAAGAACAAATACGAACTTTTGAAATAGTTTACGTGCCTCTAATCTGAGAATTTTAATACGAAATTAAAACCATTTCAGATTATACTGTCTAGATTCTAAATATGTAAATTTATTTAAATATTGATTATTTTAACTATTTTTCATTTAATTTATACTAAATCGGGTCCATAAATTTCAAATATTAACTAATTTTGTTAATTTAATAACTTTTTTATTTTAATGAATTTTGAAAAAAAAATTATATGTCATCAATCTACACAAAATGCTTTTCTATTTCAAAAAAAAAATAAAAAAATGTTAAGTTTGCGTCAAATTATGTGGGTCGTACATGTCAAATATTTAAAAAGATAATTAAGGCCATTAAAAAATTAATTAAAAAAAATATTAGAAAAAAAAATACAAAAAAATATGCTCATCAATCTTCAGATTGTTACAAACCATTTCCCAAAACAGTTTGAGAAAATAATTTTAATTGTGTCAAAAAGTGTGGGTCATACACATGCATGGTATGGTCCTGAAACAGGCATTTTTAAAACATAATTTTTAGAAATCCATTCAAAAATTTATTTTTTATTATGTGGGTATTAAAATAAATTACATATTTGGAAAGTAAACTCAGAGGGTTATCTTTTATATTCCTAACATTTTCCAAGATTCAATCTCTAAGTGTTTCAAAATTTAAGCTCAAATGAGACAAAATCTGAAAAACAGGGAAAACACTTCCACTTTTTTGCCAAAAAGTGGACTCATCTTCTTGCACTGACCCTATTCCTTCTTGAAAGGAGGAGAGGTGAAAATTGTGTAAACAGGCTGGGAAAATATCTCTAGGGTCACCAATGCCCCTATTCCCAGAGACTTCTATACAACAACCCACTTTTGCGCCTCTCCCAGTAGTGTCTATGAGTAATAAACTTGTTCTTTCACTTACTTCATCATCCATAGAGATACAAGAGCTCAAATTAATGATGTAGGGTTTTGGAAAAGAATTTGTTATAATTATGATACATTAGTCTAAGAATGGCAAGCCCTACTAAGCACAAAACCAAAGTTACCAGTAGAATAGGCTACATTTTCAAGGGAAAAACCAATGGAGTAATATCAGGCCTTTGAATAGTTTGAGTCATGCACATGTAAATGACTCAAAGGCAATAGTTCTAATGCAGAACATCCTTTCTCAAGAGTAGGATTGATGTAATCTATGTAATTAACCTCACAACTAGATTGTGTGCCAAGGTGGAGATATTTATCAGGGCCCAGTAACACAAAGTGAACCAATAGCTTCAGGACAATAGTTTCATGGTTGTTCAACCTATACACAAGGATATTCTACCTTTATGAATTAGTAAGAGGTAAAATTTTGTGGTGTTATTGAATTGAATAGTGACACTGTGGCATGTAACACCTGGTCAAAGATGAGGGTCATAGACAATGATACATATTATATGAAAGAACAACACTCACAAGTTGTTGCACATACCATAACTCTAAAAACTCTAGACAAGATATCTTCTCCAAAGAGATATCAAGATATGAGTAAGAGTTGCAAGAGACAAGAGGAGCCTAAAGCTACTTTAGTAACAAAACTAGATCCTATAAAGGCTATGGTTCCCTTTAGCATTGTATTGCAAATGAAGAAAGATAATCTTAATATCTCCATGTGGGGCACTCTCTCTATTCTATCCCAGAGACATTTTATCTAGGCAGCCCTAAAGGACATTAATAATGCAGGGGAGACAACCAAAAAAAGTAGATAATCCACTTCAACAAGTCTAGTACAAACCAAGGATGTAGAAAATTATAATAAAACTAGTAAGCCACCTCCTATCTATCTCTTTGAGTATAGGGGATAGTTTTTTCCATAATTGATGACACTTCGGTTCAAACAGTGGGGTAAACAAGGACTTATGTTTGACCTTGCATGCATTCCCTAGTTGTAGTGTCTTGCAAGATATTTTAGTCATTAACCTCCCTACCTTCTTTCCTATCTATTTATCAATAAAATTTACTACCAAGATAGGTGGATACCTATCTTTGGAATGGTCCCATATTCTCTTTAGAACAAGATATGGTTCAAAGGTTACCATAAAGGTTGAACCTATTACAAAGGATCACATTGAGCCTTATATTCTAAGCCCTATGAATATGAATTGTACCCTCCATGATGAGAAAGAGGATCATTTGGTCAACGATCTTGCTACTCTTGTGGAGGAGGTCCTTGATTTTTTTCTTTATGAGTGGGCCAATTCTTTCCAAATTGACCTAATCGGTTATTGCATTCATGAGGAAAACACTCCTATCCCAAATCTCACCAAAGCATGTGATGACTTGAAGGGATTGTGGAACATGTTTTTGTTGGAAATATGTTGGATTTGGTTAAGTGTTGTCATTGATGTCAACATTGTATCCCAATTGCAGACTATCTCGGTTGGAGACCTTCCTAGTTGGATCTATCCTAGTGAGTCTTGGTGATATTCTTGGTTTTGGCTATTATTCTGATCCAGTATGATCAGATCTCTAGATTCGGTCTTGCTTTCTTATTATGGATGGTTACATGCTTTCTATATTCAGTTGGTTCATGATTTGGTTCTTTTCCTATTATCACTTTCGGTATATTCCTTTATCGGCTTGCCTTTTCTATCCTGGTTAGCTTTACCAGTATGTTGTTTTGGTGACTCGGTCAGTGGATTTTGGGTCTTGCTAATGGAATCAGTTTCTTTCATGCCAAAGGTGTTTCTTGATCATGTCCTAAGAATTTGGTGACTTTTCATTGGATGGCATGTTATTATGATGGTCCTATTTGGATCTGATTAAACTTTATGTTACTTCACTAAGGGTTTCTACCAGTTGGTGAAGTGTGTTGGATTTTGATCTTAGTAGAATTTTTTGGTAGATATAATTGTTTGGTTATTTGATTTAGGTCCATGTTATGTAATGTGAATCATAATATTGGTCTGGTGGTATCATGTCATCTAATTTTTGTGATTATGGGTTTATGGGTTTAGGGTTTAGCCGACCTTGTCAATAAGGCTGATGATTTGTATTTATAGCTGAATTATTCATGTAATTAAGAACTTGAAGGTTATGGGTGGTTATGTTTGCATTATCAGAGAATGGATTATGTGCGAATAGAGTCATATCATTCTAGTGTAGGTTGGAAAGGTTTTTGTATTGTAGAGCTGACATTAGTGTTTAACGGGAACTGTATCATGCATTAGTAGATGCTACTTTCACAATTCATTTCTTTTCAGATTGTAGTCCGATATTTATGTAAGTCAGTGAGACTTCCCTTTGTGATGAACAGTGCGCTCTAGGTTGTTGGGCTTTCTGCAAGTGCAGACCCCATTGTAATTATTCATAATACTACTACAAAGTATTCATCTAATTGTGGGTAGGGTTTCCCACCATGGTTTTTCCCTTTCCAGGTTTTCCATGTCAAAATATTAGTGTTATGTGTTGTGCTTTTATAATATATCTTTCATTATGTTGTGCTTCGAAACAAGGTTTATAATTGAATTAATTGTTGTACTTGTGAGTAAACTAATTCCCTCCCCCTCACAGTCTACTACAAGTAAAAGTGCATTCCAACAATTGAAGATATTCTAACAAAACCATTCCCTAAAGAAACTTTTGAATATCTCAAAGATTAGTTGGGGGTTACCAAGCCTCCGAAAGAGACTTAGAGATGTAGAGATGCATCAATCCGGTGAGCTTATCAAACATACTTTTATGATCTCAGTTGATAAAGATGGTGCTACTACTCAAGGGGATTAGTCAGCTATTTGGTTCAGTACTCTTGGTTTAGTATCTGTCCTTTGTCATTGATGTCAAAGGGGGAGAAGGTATTTATGTGAAAAATTGTCAAATGTTTTGATGGTGAACACTGTATCTGGGTTGGAGACTATCCTGGTTGGATCTATCCCAGTTAGTCTTGGTGATATTCTTGGTTTTGGTTGTGATTCTGATCCAGTATGATTAGATCAATAGATTCTGTCTTGGTTTCTTTTTCTGGGTGGTTACATGCTTGCTATATTTTGTTGGTTCATGATTTGGTGCTTTGGTGGTTATCACTTTAGGCATTTGCCTTTACCAGCTTGCCTCTTCTATCCAGGATAGCTTTACTGGTATACTATTTTTGTGACTTGGTAAGTGGATTCTTGGTCCCGCTAATGGAATCAGTTTCTTTCATGTTGAAGGTCTTTCTTGATCGTGTCTGGAGCATTTGGTGACTTTGCATTGGATGGCATGTTATTATGATGGTCCTATTTGGATCTAGTTAAACTTTCTATTACTTCACTAAGGGTTTCTACCAATTGGTAAAGTGTGTTGTATTTTGGTCTTAGCAAAATTTCTGGTGGATATAATTATTTTCTTATTTGATTTAGGTCCATGCTATGTACAATGTAAATCATAATATTGGTCTGGTGGTATCGTGTGATGTAATTTTGGTAATTATGGGTTTAGGGTTAAGCCGACATTGTCAATAAGGTTGATGATCTGTATTTATAGGTGACCTTTTCATGTAATTCAAATTTTGAAGGTTATGGGTGGTTATGTCTACATTATCAAAGAAAGGATTATATGTGAATAGAGTTATATCATTCTAGCGAAGGTTGGAAAGGTTTTAGTATTGCAAAGAAGACATCAATATTTAACTAGAACTATATCAGGCATTAGTAGATGCTACTTTCATGGTTCATTTCTTTCTAGATTGTAGTCTAATGTTTATGTAAGTCAGTGAGACTTCTTTTTGTGATGAGTAGTGCACTCTAGGATGTTGGTCTTTCTACAAGTGCAAACCCCATTATAATTATTCATAATACTACACCATAGTATTCATTTGATTGTGGGTAGGGTTTCCCACTATGGTTAATCCTTTTTCGGGTTTTCCACGTCAAAATATTGGTGTTATGTGTGTTATGCTTTCATAATATATCTTTCATTGTGTTTTTGTCTAGTATAAGGTTTATAATTTAATTAATTGTTGTAATTGTGAGTAAACTGATTCCCCCCCACCCCTCTTGGTTTACTACCAGTATTAATGCATTCCAACTATTTTTTGATGGATTAAGAAATAAAAATGGTGTAGGGGGTGGTGTATTACTCATGTCTCCTGATGAGGAGAAATGCCATTTTTCATTCAAGCTTCATTTTAGCTGCACCAACAATGTGGTTGAGTATGAAGCCTTGATCTTAGGTCTCTAAATAGCACAAAGAACAGGAATAAAATCCTTATATTCACATGGAAACAGTGAGTTGGTTATTAATCAAATTAAAGTTGAAAGCATAACCAAGAATAACCTTCTCATAGCTTACAAACATAGTGTTTCATACCTAATGGAAGAGTTTGAAGCCTTTAATGTATCTAGTGTCCCTAAAATTAGAAACAAACATGTTGATAGGCTAGCATCATTTGGTGCTTAGCATGACATACCAACCCATATTTCTAACAAGAAAGAACAATAGATCAAGCTTATTGTTAGGCCTATTGTGCTTGACAATCATGTGAATTTGCAAGTATTTGAGTTTGATCGACAGATTGTCATTTTTTTATAGGAAGAAGCAGAGTTCTCTACTAAGAACCAATCCTTCTTTTTGAACCAATATGGAAATTATATGATATAGCTGAATTCAAATAGGTTTCCTAGAGGATTAATCACCTTGGATGGGATATTCAATTTAGATGATGAAGTGAAGGGGAAGTCTATGAACTTGGCTACAAGGACAGGGGATTACAAGCCAATCTCAGTGGCTTATGGAAAATATCTCAACTTGGGAAAGGTATTTTCTAAAAAAAAGTAGGAGGTCTTCATTAATCTTTATAAAGAATACAACAACATATTTGCATTTACTTATAAAGACCTAAAGGGGTTTGACTCTAGTTTAGCCCAATATACCATACAGCTAGATCTAAATGCAAAGCCTGTTAGATAAAGACAAGGACCCATAAATCCCAAGGTTGAACCGTCAATGAGGAAAGAGTTGTTGAAGCTCATAGAGCCTAATATAATTTTTCCAATCGAACACTCTTCTTCGGTAGCTAATCTTGTTCTAGTTAGAAAAAAGAATGGGGAAATCAAGTTTTGTGTAGAATTTAGGGATCTCAACAGGGCCTCCCTTAAAGAACATTATCCCCTTCCTTCCATGGAACAAATCTTGTATAAAGTAAGTGGCTCAGAGAGACTTTCATTCTTGGATGACTGATATTCAAGATGTAATCAGATCCTAGTTCAAAAATCAAACAAATTTAAGCATGCATTTACTACTAAATGGGGCACTTATTCCTATTGTAAGATGCCATTCAGACTAACCAATGCAAGTGCCACATTTCAAAGAGTCATGGATATGGTATTTAGGGGAGTATTAACTAGTTTTTTATTGATATACTTAGTAGATATAATTATGTATTTAAAACATGCAATAGATCAGTTTCGTCATCTTGAATAGGTGTTTAAGAAATGTAGAGGGTATAGTGAGTTCTTGAATCCTAGTGTGTATTTTCTACTAATCAAGCAATTTGTTAGGGCACATTATGTCAAAGGATGGATTGGCCATAAATACATAAAGGGTGGGAATCATTCTTTATAAGGATATTTATTCTTTACATGGATAAGGTTATTACTATGGTTAGGGAACTGAAGAAGTTCAAACACATGTTATCCAATAATAGGATCCAACCCCTAATTGCACATGCAAGTTTGAAATATTTCCTCTTAAACAAGGATATTAGTAAGAAGAGGGATGGATGGATTACCAAGGTCATGGAATATGACCTCAACATTAAAATAATCAAGTTGGCAAGAGGCAATGACCTATGTGAATACTTTCTTTCATCTTTTGAAATGGACCCAGAGGTTGCCTTTGTGATCCAAGAAGAAGAAGAACAAGCCAACAATGAACATGGACAAACTAGTTGGTTGGAGAACATGATGTCTTAAAGGATGGTAATTATGCTCCTAATTTTAACATAACCAAGAGAAGACACTTCAGGATGTAGTCCATTCCTTATGTATTAGTAGATGGTATTTTGTTCAAAAGCGATCTTAATGGGGTCTTATTGAGATGTATCAAAGAAGATCAGCTCAAAAGACTATTAGAAGAGTTTCATGACAGTCCCTCAAGTGGTCATTTCTTTGCAAGAACCATAGCCATGAAGATAATTAGGGTAGGTTACAATTGGCCTTCCCTATTTATTGATTCATGTAGGTGGGTTAGGAAGTGCAAAAAGTGTTCGTTATTCTTCAAAAAAAAAAGGTTGGTTTCCCTTCCTCTTCATCCTATATAGACTAATCAACCTTTTTTTCAATGGGGCCTAAATTTCATTTTTCCAATTAATCCTCTATCAAGTGTTGTTCATAAGCGGATTTTCACCACCACAAATTACTTCACAAGGTAGAAAAATGCATTTGTCTTGAAGGATGCTACTAAAAATTTAGTGGTTGAATTCCATGATGGAATTATAACAAGATTTGGTGTCCCTTTCACTATCATATTGGATAATGCCAAAGCTTTTGTTGGAGCTCAAATGAATTCATGGGTAGTTAGGAATGACATCTATTTGAAGACATCATTAAAATACTACCCCCAAGGGAATTGCCTAGTTGAGTTCTCCAATAAGAATCTCATTAGGATCATCAAGAGAACTGTAGACGATAACTAGACATCTTGGCATTTAAAGTTAAGATTAACACTATGGGCTGACAAGATTTCACCTAAGAGAGAAATTGGCAATTCACCCTTCATGTTGGTGTGTGGAAGAGAAGAAAGGCTCCCCTTATCTCTTGAATTATCCTCTCTTGACTTAGAGAATCAACTAGAGCTGATAGAGAATGATGCCATGATAGTTATATATACATAGCTGATGGAGCTAGAAGAAATCAAAGGGACAACTATGCAGGCCCTTGACGCACATTAGGGATAGGTCAAAAAGGGTTTTGACAAAAAGGCCACTCTTAGGACCTTTGACCTTTCAGATCTTGTCCTAAAGTGGGATGTTGATCAAGCCAAACAAGGTAGGCACTCCAAATTTGATGCAATTTGGGGTGGTTTGTATGTCATCACTAGTTGCAAGGAAGCAAATTCTTTCCACCTATCTGGACTTAGTGGTGAGGCCCTTCCCATTAATTTCAATGGAATCCACCTTAAGGATTTCTTTTGAGTTGATTTTACACCCTATAAACAATTATCTTAGATTTTATCTTTCTAAGAAGTGCATGAGCACAGTCTGTTGGCAGAATTTCTCCCCACCCCCTTCTTTTTTGTAGGATACAAGGGAAGGATTTTCTTTCTTGTTGCAGACCTATATTTTTACTCTATGCCCAATGGACTCCTATAGGCTACTGATCTATATGCCAATTAGCATTGCCACCACTCTGAGTCACTAGAAATGTTGAAATTTATATGTCAACCTTAGCCATGCAAATAACCAATCCTATATAACCTAATGGCTGAAGCTTGCATAATTCCCCAAGGCCTAAAGCCCTAAAACCTTAAGGCTTCTTGCCTTAGCCATTTTTTAGCCTTTTTCTTTTCCTCTATTAACTAGATCAAGTGGTCATATTACTTAAGTGCCACCAACTAGAGGTGGACTTATTCATTCTTTTACTAGCCTCATTCTAGCCATTACCGATGAGCTACTGCATCACAAATTCATAATGATCAAGGGGAGACAATAGTTAAACTTGCAATATTGTGATGTGACTAGTGGTTACCATTAGCTATCTAATTACATGTTTACAGTCATCAAGGAGAACTAGTAGTTAACCTTGCGATGTTGTGATTGAGCTATTAAGGGTTACCGTTGGAAGAAAACCACATCATTGGAGCGCTCAAGAATAAGTGATATTTTAACTTGCGATGTTGCGATGGTAGCTAAGGGTCAAAGTGAATGTAAAATTGCATCATGATGTTACTATTTACTAAGTTACCATTAGTTTTATGTTCAAAGTCATTCTATATACTCTAGTCGGTTACTACTATCGAAATATTTAGTTGGTAAGCACAGTGCAGTCGGTTATAGAAGAAAGTAGTCACAGAGCTTAGTATACATTGAGCTGTCTACTGAGTATCACCAATGTGTCTACCGAGTAGCAAAAATGATATACCGAGATAACACACACCGAGTGAAACGTGTTACCAGATTCATTGAACCTAGACACATGGGAAACATGTTTCAAGATCGAGGAACAGGGAATCATTATCACTTAGGAAATTGTACCCTAAAGATTTTGTATGATTTTGAGGATATCTATCCAATGAAATATTTTGTATGGTTATTCATTCGATGAATCATGTTTGTAAGATCGAAGCAATGAACAAGATCACCAACATAAGATATCTATTTATATAGCATGAATTGAGGATCATATATGAATATATGAAGCAAGACATGTGTGATACATAAGGAAGCACTGAGTATTGTGACTGTCAGAGACACAGAGGTCACTGAGAAGGATTTTAGAGAACAGTCAAGGAACAAAGCAAATAGAAGGGTTTATTGAGTTACTTTATGGGTTATCGAGGTATGCTATAAGTAAGGTAATCTCATTTTGAACACATAGAATCTACTATAACATTCTAGATGTAAAGTTGCAGATATTTTGTAAGAATTTGATTGTAATATTTTGAGTTGTAAGAGAAACCTTTAATAGGGTAAAAGACTCTAACAAAGTCTATAAATTGTAAAGCCTTTAACCAGGTGAAACATTTAGAATAAGTGTTGTAAAATCCTTTAGCACGGTAGATCTAACAATCTTAATACTCCTAACAAGGTAAGCTATCAGAAATAGCTGAACATGTAGCTCTAACCAAGCAACCTTTATTATTGCAGTAGTGAAGTTGTGGGTGCCATCCCCACCACAGTTTTCCTCTCTAACCAAGAGTTTCTCCGTAACCAAAATATATGTGTTATGGAGTGAATCATGTATGATTGTTATTTATTTGTTTTAGTATTATATTATGTTACAACAGTTTTTGGTTTATGCTTAACAATAAAGCTATTGTTGAAGAAAAGATTTTAAGTACTGATTCACCCCTCCCCTCTCAGTACATTAGCTTTCCATATTGGGCCTAACAATTGGTATCAGAGCTTGAATCTTGGAAAAGGGTTTAACTACCTAAAGAGAAAATGGAAGGCTACAGACAATCTTGGAGAATTCTAAATCTTCAAAATGAATTGGATCATGCTAATCAGGTGATTACTGACATGCAGAAACAAATGCAAAAATATCAGAAAGTTAGAAGAAGATTATCTAATGATTTGCAGGACTCTCAAGAGTTAGTGGAACAAATTGAGACATCATTTGAGAACAGTATATCTAAAGAGACTAAAGAAATGATTGAAGAACTGAAAGAAAAGAACAAAGCACTGACTGATTAGCTAAAAGCAATGAAAAAAGGACATGAACATTTCAGCACATAGATGACTAAAAATATGGATGCATTGAGGATAGCCATGGATAAAGTAAAAGATCTAGAAAGAGAAAAACAACACCTTGAAGTATTAGTATCTGAAAAGAATGATGAAATCACCAGGTTGACTGGGATTCAACAAAATCTATCAGATCAGTTGGGTTATGCACATCATGAAGAAAATATGAAAGATGATAAGAATAAAGCATTAAAACATGAAGTATCAAGGTTGATAGATGAACTTGAAACAGAGAAGAAATCCAAAGAAACACTAAAAAAGAGTTATGAATCATCAAAGATGTTGGATGAGCAACTGAATACAAAAGGACCCAACAAAGTTGCAGGACTCGGTTACAAAGGAAAAGACTTTACCAAGAAGGGAATCTGCACTATCGAGAGACGAGAATCATCAAAGCAAGCTAGAAATAAGAAGAACATCAAAGGAAAGAAGCCTATTTGCAACTACTGTGGAAAACAAGGACATACTGCTAAGATGTGCCAAATCAAAAAAGGTAAGCAACCGAATGTCACTAGGTCTAATGGTTATTGTTACAATTGCAATAAATATGGTCACACATCTAACCAATGTAGGACAAAGTCTTCTAGCAATTATCAAAAGGCAAAATTCAAAGGGTTTTGTAAAAATTGCAATAGATATGGACATAGTACCATGAAGTGTTAGTTTAAATAGGAGAACTATATGTGGCCTGCACATCGAGCAAATACTAGAGGCTACCGAACTCACACAAATCCTAACCGACAATATTCTACATTACCATGGGATTACAATACAAGGATATGGTGTGAATGTTGTGGAAGATATGGACATATAAGTGCCAACTTCTTTATAAGGTTTGGAATGAATAACCGAAGATCATGGAGAAATCGTGGTAAGGCATGTTTTCATTGTCACAAACTTGGACACTTGGCTAGAGATTGCAGAGATCAACCTAGAGGAGACATTGAGGAAATAAAAGGCAAATTACAGATGATTTGGAAAAAGAAGGAAATTGTGTCAAATGAAGAAAGCACCTTATCTACCAAGTTAGGTGCACCTATTCCAAATTAATCGGTAAAGGTATGAAGGGACTGCATTCTCTCAAAGGTTAAACCTCAACGGTTCCTATTTTATCATGTACTTAATTCAAAATTTGCATAGCTAAAGATGCATTAGAAAATTTGAAATTTTATCAAGTCTTTTGGAAGCCTGTCTAGTCAGTAAATGCAAGAAGTCTGACTACTCGGTAAAAGCATAAAAAGGAAGTGGTACTGAGTGCATTTAATGTTTTCTTACCTAACCACATGGAGCCCGATAAGGTAAAATTGTGTACTTAAAGCTTTTACATGGTCATTTTACACTTACCAAGTTCTCAGAGAGTAGAGCAAAGTGATTCAGAGGTGATCAAATCTCTTCTGAAGCGAATTCAAAGGTATTTAAATCAATCACAATGCATTGTCAAGATAGTTTACCGATCATATCAAGTTGTTATTATTTGCTAAGTAGAAAGCGTCTGCTGTTTGAAAGTCTTCAAACCCTAAGGATCTTTTGTTTAGTGTTTATCCAAAATCTGCAATGGCACCTAAGATCTAGAAGCCCGTTGTTGTTGAGAACATTGAAAAGCCCTCACTAAAATACTCTCTCACTCCCAAAATAGCATCTGAACTGGATGATAAAAATGCATTTTCACTCATTGCAGATAGGGTTTTACTAGCTGAGGATGTCAGATTCTTTACTGAGTGTCAGGTTGAGGAACTAGGTCATGTTGAGATCAAGGACACATATGATGAATTGTGTACCGATGGTAAACTAGATAGAAAATTTGAACACATCAAAGTCAAGGGATTGACCAAAGCCCTAACCTACCCACGAGTCTTCAAACCCCAATGGGTTAAATTTGTTTTGAGTAGAGTTCATGATGACTTCATGTGGTTAGAGGAGAAGCCATTTAAGATTACCAAGGAAATCATCCATTTGATCACTGGTTATCCTATTTATGATCATTCCCGGGCTCAGAAAATGATATCACAGAAGGAATTGATCAGTTTAACTAGAGTAGAATCTGATTGCAGAGGTCTAAAACTAAACAATGTCACAGATGTAGAGCTGAAGTTTGCAATTAGAGTTATGGGTTATTGTTTCTTACATTCGGCAAGGGAAAATAGTGTACCTTGTGCAGCTATCGATCTAGCATATAAAATTGTGAACAAAGGCATGAAAATTGATTTATGTGAAGTATTGTTGAAAAACCTGTTTGAGAATCTCAATACCATAAGGAAGCCAAAGAAGAACAACGTGGCAAATACAATGAAGTTTGGATCACTTTTGGTATGCATGTTTTTCTATTTTGAGAAATTCTTTCCATCAGTCAGTAAAGTAGTTTGGGAGCTACACCGACCAATCACCCATCAAATCAATGACTTCATCAAAAAGCTAGGTGATAACTTTAATGATATTATGGATGATTATTTCAGTAAATTTCAAGAGAAGATGCATAACAGGTATAGAATTCCACCCAAGTTAGTAGATAAATACAAGGATGACATATGCTTTGAAGTAGACACCAACTATTGCTATGTCAATGTTGTGGAACTGAGAACTCAATCTTTGCCACCTATGGGTTATGAGATTGATTTTGACATTATACAGTAGCAGATAGATACTTTTCTTACATTACCAAGGCATGCTACCGAGCTGAGATACGGTACATATGAAGAAGTGAAAGAGAAAGTTAAGATGAGTATTGTAGTACCTAAGGCTACAAGAAAGGCAACCAAAATGATCAAGGCATTAACAGAGAAATTTGGAGAAGGTTCTTCCTCCACACCTTTCAAGGGCACTCTAGTAATCACTGAGGAGGAACCTGAAGCCCAAGAGGTAGCTATTACATTAAGCACCGAATTGCCTAAAGGAAAAGTTTTGAAAAGGAAGAAACAGGACACATCAAAGGTATCACCGACTCCTTTAGTAAAGCACCCAAATACAAGACCATCTGTAGCATCACTGAGTAATAAATCAAAGAATGTTTCTGCACCAAAGGTAACAAAAAATTATAAGAAATCTACTCGGAGACTCATTTTGACTAAAGAGTCCACTGACACCGAATCTGAAGATGCAAACAAATTTCACATTGTTAAGAGTAAACAGAAAGATGTACATAGTGTTGATAATTTCTGTGCAAATCTAAAACAATATGGTGGATTTGGATCATTTAGATTTGTTAAGTATGAATCTAGGAATGATGAAGAAAAGAGACAAATAGAAGAAGTTGTCATCTGCACACTTCTGAAATTCTGATTGGTCCCATTGGAAGTATCTAATTCTCTTCCAAAAGAGTTGTACTTGCATATTGATAATAGGTGGAAGTATGCTATGGACTTAAAAAAATAGATAAGAGAAAGAAGTCTGGTACATCTCTTCTCAGACATGTCGATAGATGAGATCAAAGAACATCTGAAAAACAACCACCCAAACTTCCTCGTCAAGAAAAGAGCCTTGAAATTGATGAATGGCCTTTATTTGGATGTAGAGAATGAAACCAAAGAAAAGTGGTAGGAAATCTTTCGAAACAAGAATGCTGGTGAGCAAGTTGAAATTGAAATAGTTGATGTCACCGAGCAAGATCCTTATATCACTAAGAAAGACCTTGCTGACACTATAAAAATTGATGAGGATATCATGGACACCAAGGCACAAGAATAGGAAATGATAGAAGGGAATGCATATGCTCAACTTGTTTCAAGTGAGTCAGTTTTGGAACAAGTTCAGCCTTATCCTCTGATCACTCAACCTGCTTCAACCGAGACACCTCAGGATACTGAACAAGGAACAGAGGGTCACAAGTCTATAGAAGGAGAAGCTACTTATCAGGCCACTGGGGAATAGACTTCACAAGCGCCTTCTAGCACTAAAAATGTTACAACTAAGACCCCAAGCAAGGATTCACTGAAGGTTACAATAGAGGTTCAAGAAATTGACAAAAGTGTTGCCTCTACCGAGCAACCTACCGAGGGTCAACAAGCCTCCCAAGCCATTGTCTTAGTTCAACCGGTGAAAACTAAAGACAAGAAAATGAAAAAGCATAGTTTCAAATTAGATTTGTCAAAACCAATAATGTTGTTGAATGTAGACATCTCCAAATTAAAAGGGCAAGCACTCATTGAATTTGGTGAACTATGCAAGGCCAAAGCAAAACAAGAGAAGCAAATGGCTATTCAAAAGAAAAATAGAGTACTTCAGAAGGTGAAAGCACTCTTAACCAATATGCTACCTAAAGCTACAGTGACAATAGATGTCGCCATCCATGTGCAACTCGATGAACTCCTAATTAAGATAGAGACATCTGGAGTAGATACATCTGAATATTTGAGCAAATTGAAGGACAAAGAGCTCACTACAAAAATGATTGAAGAGGTACAGAAAGCCATTGCTATTGGCAAAGTAAAACTTGTCAAATTTATTGTTGAGTTGTCCCCTCAACTCAAGCACATTCTTTGATTATTTCAAAAACTCTGTACATTTTCTTTATTTATTAAGGACATCAAGAATAAAACTGAAGTCATTGAGAAAGAGATCACCGATCTCTCCAATGAGTTGACCACCAAGCCAAATTCTATTCAGAATTACTATACCAAGCTACAAAAGCTCATGGCTCAACAATTGGAACTTTGGAATGAAGAGCACCAAATAAGGATGGACATTTTGACACTCCAAACATTATTCATTCCACACTTGTCCTCTGTCTAAGAGAAGATCAACAAGGCTACCTCCCTATCCACTCAGCCAGAGGGAACCACTTTAGATGGACTAATTTCACTATTAGCTGACATTACAACTCAAAATTCACTCATGGAAAGTGTAAAGGATGCTCTCTCTACCGCTCTCACCGATGCCCGGACAAAGTACAAATCCATTTTTGTCTAGTTGCCTCCACCGAATGGTAACCAAGTTTTGATATTTGTCAAAATGAGGGAGTATAGTGTATATAAGCAAGATCAACATATTCGAGTATACATATAATTTTGATAGGGGGAGCAGTGAACCGAGCAATAGATAACTGAGAAGTGATCATCGAATAGAGAGCTGAGCAATGAATACAGAATATTGATCACAGCACATCCACAATCAATTTTTTACAATATATTGATAAGGGGAGTATATTTTAGTATACTATTTTATTGACAATTGTATATATTGTTAGTTTAGTCAAATTTTGTAAGTATATAGATTTTTTGAGTTATGACTTCGCAAGAAGTTTTGTCAAACATCTCAACTAATGTCAAAAGGGGAGATTGTTACTATTTACTAAGTTACCATTAGTTTTATGTTCAAAGTCATTCTATATACTCTAGCCAGTTACTACTACCGAAATATTCAGTTGATAAGCACAGTGCAGTCTGTTATAGAAGAAAGTAGTCACAGAGCTTAGTATACACCGAGCTGTCTACTGAGTATCATCAATGTGTCTACCAAGAAGAAAAAATGATATACCGAGATAACACACACCGAGTGAAACATGTTACTAGATTCATTGAACCTAGACACACATGGGAAACGTGTTACAAGATCGAGGAATAGGGAATCATTATCACTTAGGAAATTGTACCCTAAACATTTGGTATGATTTTGAGGATATCTATCCAATGAAATATTTTGTATGGTTATTCATTCATGAATCATGTTTTTAAGATCAAAGCAATGAACAATATCACTAACATAAGATATCTATTTCTACAACATGAATTGAGGATCGGATATAAATATATGAAGCAAGACATGTGTGATACATAAGGAAGCACTGAGTATTGTGACTGTCAGAAACACAGAGGTCACCAAGAAGGATTTCAGAGAATAGTCAAGGAACAGAGTAAACAGAAGGGTTTACCGAGTTACTTTATGGGTTACCAAGGTATGATATAAGCAAGGTAATCTCATTTTGAACACATAGAATCTACTATAACATTCCAGATGTAAAGTTGCAGATATTTTGTAAGAATTTGATTCTAATATTTTGAGTTGTAAGAGAAACCTTTAACATGGTAAAAGACTCTAACAAAGTCTATAAATTGTAAAGCCTTTAACCATGTGCAACATTTAGGATAAGTGTTGTAAAATCCTTTAGCAAGGTGGATCTAATGATCTTAATAATCCTAACAGGGTAAGCTATCAGAAATAGTTGAACATGTAGCTCTAACCGAGCAACCTTTATTATTGTAGTAGTGAAGTTGTGGGTGCCATCGCGACCACAGTTTTTCTCTCTAACCAAGAGTTTCTGCATAACCAAAATATATGTGTTATGGAGTGAATCATGTATGATTGTTATTTTTTTTTTTTAGCATTATATTAAGTTACAACAATTTTTTGTTTATGCTTAACAATAAAGCTATTGTTGAAGAAAAGATTTGAAGTACTAATTCACCCCTCCCCTCTTAGTACATTAGCTTTCCATATTGGGCCTAACACATGATAGCTTGTTTACAAACATTTTGGCCTAGGTTGTGATCCTGCAATGGATCTAGATTTGGATAGATAGTGGGGCCAACTGAATTTCACATCAATAGTGGTCATTTGATTTTGTTTAGGGGAAAGATCTATGGTGGTGTTTTATTAGATCATTTAGGATCCTTCCAAAGGTCTTTCTGGGTGCATCTCAACCATTCATCCACACACGAGGGGAGGATCTAGCGACCAAGATTCAAATTTAGAGTGATCATTGAAATACAAATACATGCCTAGGGTGGTTGCCAACTTGATGATCGAAAAATCAGTTTCTAGCCTCATGGATGAACCAAATCTGATTTTGATCTTACTCCAACCACTTCCAAATTTCACAATGATCCTCATTACTCTTGCTAGAATCTATAGATATTTCCTAGGGCTGCCCATATGTATTAATGGCACACATAAAACTTTTTGGTCTAACAAAGGACATCAGATGTCGTCCTATGCAAGGCCTCCTTGATTTTTTGGGACATTATTGTTCTTTCCATTTTCTACATGACACTTTCAGAAGCACAACAATCAAATCTAATCTGATTTATTTTCCTCTATAACCTAACCCTAGTTGGTTAGGGTTTTAAACCCAAAGTTCTATCTAAGTTATGGCTGATCTTTAAAGGAAATTTTGTAATAGATTTTAGGGTTTCTTCTCCCTTTTCTCTTATAAAATTCTATGATTTCTGCAGCTATGATTTCCTTGCCTTCATGTTAATAAATTATTTGTTTTATCTTATCTTTGTTGTCAAATATTTTTTGTGTTATTCACCTTTTAGTTCCAATATTTCTTTCTTTATTTCTCTAAAAATTTAGATTGTGTTAAATGTACTTATGTGTTTTCTAAGGATATCTCTCAATCCCTCTCAATGTATGTCCTTGGGTGGTTTATTGATGTCTAGTGCATTTCCAGATGAGGAAAGAAATATATTTAAATCTAGATGCATCACCTCTCGTTTCCTTTTCATAATTTCTTCTCAATTTTCCTCTGCAAGTGTTAGAATTTGGCTAAGAATTAGTTTTTTTTACAATTTTTGGGTTGGTCAAACACTACACCTTGATTGAATAAGAAGTTGGCCTTATCCAAAGATTCAACCTCACATACACAAGGTCCCACACTTGGAGGTTATTGAGCATTAGTTTTCAACAAGGGTGCAAACTTTTCTGACAACATAAGTCTAACCTAGATAGGGGCCACATCACAAGACTAGTCCTTTGGGTAAAAAATTGGTTCCCATCACTTAAGAGCTAATAAATATGGACCCAACATCCAAGGGCCACCACAATGAATAGAAAAAACATCTTCCTCACAAGTAAAGGAAAAAGAAAAGAAACCTATTTCTATAGCTACAACATCCACTTGGCCTTTCTTCTCTTACTTTCTAGTCACCCAAGCATGAACTGAGTCGATATTTAGTTGATGCCTAACAAACTTACCCATGAATGAGTGCTCTATAAAGAAAATTTCCTTATCCACAATGCAATCAAGGACATAGATAGAAAAAGTCTTAACAACACAGTTCAGAGAGTAAAAAATAGGGGAAGAACTCTTACCTTTATGGTGGGAACAAAAAATCTCTAACCATTTTCTAGTTATGGATGATCTTCTCAAGACCTACAGGAGGGAGAATCGAGATATTGGAACCATCTAGCAAAATCTTTAGACCCACACAAGAAGAACAAACATCCTTAACATCAACATGAAGAGATAGAGAAGCATCCAATCCTTTGGAAGAATCCAAATGCTTCCCTACAACAGGATCATAATCATCACCAACATAGTCATAGACCGCACAAGCACTCCCACCTCCATCATTGCAGCAAACCTAGTTTCCCATCTATGGAGACTTTGAATATTGAATACCAACCGACGCCTCCACTATCACCACTAGATGGAGTAGATAGTGCTTTTAAAATTACAGTACCAAAGTATTAAATGTAATATATTATTAGTTAATTTATATGTTTAAAACTTTTTAATAATAAATTATATATTTAGATTTTCAATAAAGTTTAATTTATTTTTTAAAAATATATTAGAGCATAAATAATTAAATAATTTTATGATATATATTATATGGAAATTTTAATAATACTATTATTTAGCTTTTTAAAATAAATAATAATCAGTGTTTAATAAATATAATTATTATTTAAATTTTAGACAAATTTTTTTAATAAATTATATTCTTAATTTTTTATTTAAATTAAAAATAGTAATATTTATTAGATTATTTAAAAGAACCAAAATATATTAAATTTAAATATTGTTTTTATTTAAAAAGTTGAAATATATATTATTTAAGATCTATATATATAATTAAAACAAAGGACTTTAAGTTTGTGACCCCACTCTCATTTGCTCGTCTCTCAACGCCCATGGGATTGCGGCTTTAAGTTTTTTCTTTTTTCATATCATAAGTGCCCAAAAAAACATGAAAAGGAACGACATTAAAGAAATTTGATTTAATTATTAAATTCGATAGATTCCACCAAAATCAATACCTAATGTTGCATCAAGTACCACAACAATAAAATCTTGACAGCATCTAGGCATAATTATATGCTATGCATCATAGTATATGAGATGTGATATGAAACAAGAGACGTAAAGCATCATGTTCCTACTGAGAATCAGAAATTTGGATGGTAGAGGAGAAAAGGGAAATTTGTAGAAGAAGTAGAAATAACTTATTAAGGTTGCTCAAGATAAGCAATGCAATCGATTGGTCTATAACATAAAAACATAATTTTCTCAATATATTTTTTATTTGTGTTGTGAAATAATCATCCTTCATATTTGGCCTCATTGAAATACTTAAGATAAATTGTATTAGAACACAATAATAGAACAATATATAAAATAAGTTTGTATTGATTATTCTAAGAAACAAATATTTTATTAATCATTTTATCTAGCATCTTGTGCGCGTGGATAACTAGATCAATAATCTACATTTTATCTTGAAATATAAATAGTACCATGTTATTCTTTATAATTACAATATATTTGAATCATATTGAACTTTGTTACAATGAAGTGCAGATGCTTGATAGGATCATGCTTTTTTTTCTCTAATTACTTGTCTTTCTCTTCTTTATTGTATTTGGAGTGAATTTATAAATAGTTTGTGCCTAGAAGACTTTGAGAATCGATGCAAAGAGACGATGATATATTCATCCTATGGAGATTGTAGAGGCAATTCACGGGTTTGAGGAAAGGCTAAAGGTTTGTGTTGTAGGAGTACTATGTTAGAAAGGAAGTATTCGAATGGGTACTTGGTGAGACTAAATCTAGTTTGATTCAATCTTTAGAAGCTCCTAGGGAGATGGTTGGATGTGTTATCAGGGTTCTTGCAAGCTTCAATAAGGTCATCACTTAAGTAGAAATTAGTATCCTAACTTTACTTTTCTTTTTGAGGAATAGGGAATCATTTAAAATAAATGTTAACATAATTGAACTGATTTATTATAATATAATTATTTTAATTGATAATACTTTTGAAATTTGATTATATATATTTTTCGTTTTTCGTTTTCAATCATATTCTATGATCCATTTTTACTTACTTATTCATATTCATTATGGGCAGTAAAATGTATTCCTAATAAAAAAGATTCAAACTACCACTGCCACTATAACAATAATAAAAAAAAATGACAAAATTAGAAATAAGAAAACTTTTGATATTCAAATTCAGACATAACATAAATTTTCGTGCCTGAAGACAAATATTTTTTTCCAAACAAATTGAATGACCTAGATGAGAGGCAACCTTGACAAGCACAACTCTAGTTCCCATCATTGAACTGTTCTTCGTTCAAATATTTGGATCATTTCTTCTTTCTAAAATTAAATGAACAATTGGTAAATGAGTGCATAGAGAAGATTAATAGAAGCTAAAACATGGTAAACACAAATTATATGTACATGCGTATATGTTCTTATGTGTACGTATAACCGTGAATATATACAGATATGTGCATTACATATGTATATGAATGTATAAAAATAAGTATATACTCAGTAACAAGTGCATATGTGTGAGACTAGTTACACATCTACAACCACCATACAAACACATGATGACCACATGTATACATTTACAAACATGACAAATAATGCCTTTTAGATAGTCGTTCACTCAAAAGTTCATTACTAAATCAACAAGGTGAGGATTTTCCAACAATGAATAATGGCTGATACTAAAGGATTCATTTATATGGGTCAAACAATGAATAATGTCTGATACATATCCCTGATCAATAGAAATACAAGAGGACAAAAGTTGGTGATGATCCTAATTATTTGTGGAAGACGATTCTAATACAAACATCATAATTTGATCTAAAGATTCAACAAGCACAGCAAGGTTTAGCATCAAAACCACGATATTCACAAAGATAGTGCAGTCTTTCCATCATCACCAAAAATGCAGGAAAAATCAATGTAGAAGTTCATCAGTTTGCAAAAGAATCTATTGTTGGTGAATATTATTAATTGATTCCTAATTATCTATGCAAACACGTAGAAAAAGGAGCTATCGTGGCAATTTTTCTTTTCTCATAGAGCCTCGATGTCCATAAAAGCTCACCACATGTCAAAAAAATTCATTCCCTATTTTTACATTTGACTGAGCATTTACATACACAAATACCTCCTAAATTACAATCCAACAACAATAAAAAACTCATAAATCCTTTATTCACTCAATTTAATTTATGTTAAAAATGTCTTAGTGAATAGATCCTCTGGCAATAGAGAGTCATAGGGAATGTTATAGACTTGTTTGTGCCCTTTGCAGATTTGGTTGTTTAATATGGAACAAAGCAGATTAATAATGGCTGTGAGATCGAAGAAACCGTCCAAGCGTTCAAATTGTTGTTAGACGAATTTTGACATGCGCAAATAATTTCAGTCTGGATCTTGCAAATTTAATGTTTTTTATTTTGAGATAATGTGTTGTTGTTGTTGTTTCTCATGCAAAAGAATCTAACAAAAAAATCTCACACAGATAGAATCGAAAAACAATACAAAATAATTTCAACTTGAATTATGAAAAGTAAAAGTTATTGTCTCTTATTTATTAATCTGTTATATTGAATTGTTTCATACAATAAATTTTTTCTTTTGTTTTTCCATAAATTCTTTCAATTTTGCTCACTGCGGATGGAGTGATTGTAATAATTGTTTGGTTTTTGCTCAGGCGAATGCCACTCTGGTGCAATAGCGAAGGATTTTAGACGGATTTCTTGTGTAAATATTGCCTGAAACTATGATTAAGGTTTTTGTTGTTTGATGTTCTGTATCGCTTTGCTGGTTCCTGTCACATAATAGAAGAAAGAGGGTGATATGTCTGTCGATTCCCTTTAATCTACTTTTGTTCTGCCAAAATTTTTAGCTCTGTTCACTAAGCACAGTGGCATTATCTTCTTAAAGATAATAGGCTTTCTCTTGTTTGCGCGTGTGTTAACGTAAGATTTGTCTTATTTGGTAGAATGAGAAGTTACCTGTTTAAAGACAATGTGTATCAATTTCATGTTGTGCATAATCTCCTCGTGACCAAATGACCTGCAGGCTTAGGACTATTGAAGAGAATTACAGGTTCAAGCGATGGAAGACCCAACAAAGCGCATAATCAAATAGCATAAACATAACTGGACAATAAACAAAGCGCATAATCAAATAGCATAAACATAACTGGACAATAAATTATGGCTCCGTTTGGATTTACATGAATGATAAAATATTTCTCTAGATTTTTCCAGAGTTCGATGAAAATTTCTAGAACTCAATGCCATGGTTAGGAAAAAAAAAATTAAATTTTAAAATCCTATATTAGAAAAAAAAATTGGCATTCTTACCAGATGGATGCTTAATCTGCTTAGGATTTCTATAACAGATCGATGCTTACCACTGGATTCCACGCCTACATCTTCTCACTCGCTCAGGGTTTTTGTAGGAGATGGACTCTTCTCGCTGGCTCTTTGTTCGGGTTAGAGGATGTTTAAGGGTATGGCTACCTGCAAACTATCGCTTACAGACACTTTTGTACGATTTTCATTAATATCAATTAATGGAAACCTGATTGCCAACCTGATTGCCAACCTGTCTTCTGCCATGTGTTTGTTTTTTCAATAAATTTTTCGAATGGATTAGATAAATCTACATTTTATTGGTTTTTTGTAGAAATAAAATTAGCGGCAACTACCAATCATATTTACAATAAATAGTTTTATATTAATTATTAAATGTTTCTAAATATAAAAATATTTGCATAGATTTCAAAGCTCAAATTTATTTTTTTACCCATTAGACGAGCATAAGATATGAAATGCATTGATTGAATGCAACGAATGCGTTAGTATATCCTATTGTTAGTAGGAACTAAATATAAGGCTAGATAGCTCATGCCCAAAATTGAGGTAATGCTGCCACAAATGAACTCATCCCATGCGGAAAAAAAATAAAAAATTGACTAGAAAAGGTTTGACATCCAAGAGAACAAATTCCAAAAAAAAAAACTCAAAGTTGTTAATTTTGTGGATCAGAATTAAAATTTATCTTGTTCTATGTATTATCTATCACTGAATTGTTGTATAAATCTGATTGTCTTCTTTTATGTTGCAGAAGAGGAGGAGCATTTTTTATTTCAATGTCCATTCTCACACATTTTATTTGGTATATGTAGTGGGCTGGGTACGATCAAGCGATGCCCTGACCGACCATGTCTTTTGGGCATGGCTGATCAAGACATTACTTGACCATGCCCCCTCATGATAATAAATGTTTGAATGAGAGACTTCATTTATCTCTCATTCAATCATTTATCTTACCGAGGCTATCATGCATTAACACTCCCTCATAGCTAGGTAAGATAAATATCAAAGGTATTGGGAGCAATATTCATAAATCATACGATGCTTATCTTGGGACCATAGTTTCAAGATGTGAATTACCTCTATCGGTGATTCTACTCACGAACTCTTAAGCGGATTGCCTCTGTTGGCGATTCTATCCATAAGCTCTTGTGTGGATTGCCTTAGTCGACGATTCTATCCACAAGCTCTTGTGTGGATTGCCTCAGTTGGCAATTCTATCTATGAGCTCTCACATGGATTGCCTCAGTCGACGATTGTATCCATGAGCTCTTACATGGATTGCCTCAGTTGGCGATTCTATCCATGAGCTCTTGTGTGGATTGCCTCAGTCAGCAATTCTATCCACAAGCTCTTACGTGGATTGCCTCAATCAACAATTCTATCCATGAGCTCTTTTGTGGATTGCCTATGTCAATGATTCTATCCACAAGCTTTTACGTGGATTGCCTTAGTCAGCAATTCTATCCACAATCTTGAGTTATTGTAAGATCATCACCTTCCAATAACCTCAAAAATACAAGTGGAAATCATTTGGATGTCATCACTTCCTTATGATTTACATAGGGTCCATAAAATAATTATTAGTATTAATAATAATAATTAATATTTACAATTTTTACCTCAGAAGTGCTCAATTTTGATTAGTAAGCTCCATCTCAATCACAAGGTATCTTGAGTTTCTTCTAGAGAACATATTTTTCTAAATATATGTCTGAATTTCTAACTTCAGCAAGGGACGCTTATAGTTTAAGTTTGAGAGGACAAGTTCTTACAACATGGTGATAGTCGAGACTTTCAAGGAGATATCAATCTGATCTTAATTGGATCTTCCTTCAGGTGGTTAGGCTTTATAGAAGGAAACCTGGCTCTAATACCATGTTAATTTTGTGGATCAGAATTAAAATTTATCTTGTTCTATGTATTATCTATCATTGAATTGTTGTATAAATCTGATTGTCTTCTTTTATGTTGCAGGAGAGGAAGAGCATTTTTTATTTCAATGTCCATTCTCACACATTTCATTTGGTATATATAGTGGGTTGGGTACGGTCAAGTGATGCCTTGACCGACCATGTCTTTTGGACATGGCGGATCAAGACATCACTTGATCATGCCCCCTCACGATAATAAATGTTTGAATGAGAGACTTCATTTATCTCTCATTCAATCATTTATCTTACCGAGGCTATCATGCATTAACAAATGTCAACACCTTGTCTAAACACCAATGGAAATTTCTTTTACATAGAAAAGAAAATACAACGTAAAAAAAGACAATTCATGTAAGAAGTGAATCACCTCAAAAATAAAAAGCAAGTGAACAAAACTGGTATGCAAATCTACTTGTATGAATACAAAAAACCATAGATGTAACTCTTCGCTATCGGTACAAGTCATGGTTGAGAGGTTGAAGTGAACATCGAATCTCTCACACATGAAAAGAGGTTGAAGAATTATGCAATTTAGGAAATAAAGTTGGAAAAGCACAAAACAAAATCTCCACTATAAAATGTGAAGCAAAAAGCAAGGTAGTGTTCCACATGCAACTACGGGAAAAAACAAGGGCTCATTCAATACAAAATAGTCAAGCAAGCATGTAGGATAAAAGCCATCTACTTATAAAAGGCTTATAAAAAGTTGAGGAACAAACACAATCTGCAGAAACCACCAGAGGTTAAACAAAACTGCAAAAAGGCTGTCCAATTGACATAAAAAAAAATTTAGCTGAAAAACATGTTGCTTGAAGAACAGGCTGATTCTAAAAAAAAAAGAGGCTATATTGCCTATAAAAGTCATGGTTCCTAAGCCAAACCACTCATGTAAATTAAAATTAGAAATGAAAATCTTACCAAGGAGGGACTGAGTTTTTCTTAAAAAAAATTTGCTAGATTTTCATTTCTGATGCTTAAATAGACAAAAGTGGGTAAAAAAGACTGCCCATGTCAAAAACAGGTGAGAACTACATACAATAAAAAAAGTTGATAAAAAAATACCTATAAAATAAGCTGCTTAAAAAAGAGTTGATGCAAAAATAGAGGAAAACCAAGCATGTAAAAAAACAAAGTCTATAATCATTGATGTCTTCATGCATGCACCAAACACAACCAAATCATGTAGATGAAAATGAAAAAAAGAGGGACCAAATCCAATGCCTGATGAAATAGAAAAATAACCTCTGAAAATAGAATGTCATCCCTCTAAAGAAGTTGACATTTTAGAAAATAATTAGTCACCCTAAAAAGGCATGAAAGACTCCTTCAATGTGCCAAAGATCGAAAAGTATCACAATGAGAAAACCATATTGTAGAGAGGAAAAACAAGGTCAGTAAAACTTATCTCCCACTTTGACTAGACAATGAAAATTTTGCTTAATCAAGGAAGCTACTAACCAAAATAAAGAACCCAGTGTACCTCAACCAAGAATAAGATGCCAAAAAAAACTACCAAGACCAGAAAGTATCTAAAAGAAAACTGAAAACTGAAAAAATGGTAGTTGAGGAGATCGCGCGATAGACCACAGATCTCATGCATCTTCAATAAAATTTGCAAAACTTTTAACTTTTTGATTTGAATGTTTGGATAGGCATTCTTATATTTTTATTACCCTTCTAAACACAATGATGAATTTATTTGCAACCAATATGTACCAAAATTTTGTCAATGATCAGATGTCTCAAAACCTAAATAGAGAATTGCAGATCTGGTGCTTTGAATATCATGTTGGCATTGATGCTTCAACCCCACAGGTTTCAAAATCATCTACAAATCAAACACCTATCATGAAGTGAGAGAGAAGCAAAGTGTTATTGAGGCCAATAAAACAATTGATCCATAAACAATTATCATATTAATTATGCAAGTAATTCCAGATGAATAATTAATCTACAATGAATCCTTATAAAAGAAAACTAAAAGCTAAATAAAACATAACCTAAGAAACCTTAGGTAAGGATAAAACAATATCATGGCATGTCCTCATCACATAACTCGAGACATGAAAAGTAGCATGACTTAAGTAAGCTTAAGTTCTAGAGTACTGATTACTCTAACATATTATTATTAATTGAAGTTCTACAATATTTAGTCCTTAATTTTTTTGTAATTTATTGACTTGGGTGTATACTAATTATTCCTTGCATTTTTTGTCTGCAGTAAATTAGAGTGGAACATATATTATCACATAAATTCCTTCATGATTATAGTTGAAGTGATAAATTTATGACAATTATTACTTTTTTTAATGCTAGAAAAATATGTATACATAATCAAATTCATTTCCCTATAGTTTGGAACTTGCTAAATATTTTTGCAAAGTCAAATTCATTTCTACATAATTTAGGAACCTTATTGTGATCCCTATAAAGTCAGTTTTCTTTTTGAGTATTTCATAGAATTGATTGAGTTTTCAATATGGTAAGATTTATATTTTCATATGTACAACTCTATCATTTTTCTACTAGGTTTCTAGAACCTTATTGTTACAACCATTTTATATTTCCACCTATTAAGATCCCTACTACTTTCCACTTGGTTGGAATCTTTTATGGTAGTTTGTTGCAGCTTTTCTTTTAAATTTTTTTTATATTTGTTTGTTATATTCATGTGTATGTTTGATATATGTTACCTAGATTCAAATTTTTTATTAGATGTGTGTAGGCTTTCAAGATGTAGAATTCAAGGTCAAGATATTCCATGTTATCAAAATATATGTTTTATCAAGTTATTATAAATTTTTAAAAGACTACATTTTCATTTATCTTATTTTATTTGCTTTAATATATATCTTCATATTATCTCACATGTGAAAATTATTTTCTTTTGTATTTACAACCAAAATGACTAGGTAACCCAACAAATATTGACTAAATTGAATATTGATTTATATGCATGGTCATTGGTGAAAAAAATTATGATAGTGTATACCATTCTCAATTACCATAAATATATATTTGATCCTCCATTTAGATATTCAATATCTTGACTAAAATTCAAGAAAATAATTTCCATGGCCATATATCTTGGCTAAAATTCATGAAAATCATTTTTCATGGCCATATATCATACTCCAAGAATTTAAATTTTGAATTTTATGATTTAGACCTAGAAAACACTCTCTTAGTAAACATTATGTCCCAAGTAAAGGTTGAATTTTTTCAAATTGCATGATATATTTATTTATTTAAATAATAAATTTAATTAATTAAAACATATATGAAAATTTATGAATCATATACAAGTTCCTAGTAATTCAAAAATTAAAGGAATGCTTTTTTTTGCATAATGTAGTTGAGATTAGGAAACTTTATCAGGTAGCCCAATCTTGCAACCAAAAACCACAAAAGAAACACAAATTCAATAAAAAATATATTTAATTTCAGTCATTGACCATAAACATAAAATTTTACAAAATGGTTACATAACACAACAATTTTTAGACAAGCACCTATAAACTCTTCTTCCCTTTATTCCTTACAAATCTCAACCTTCATCTTCCTTTGCTATTAGAATTAACTCACCACGACTCATCCTCCTCTTCCTAGAATATCTTTCTTTCATTTTACTCTCCATGAGATTAGACCCACTATATTCTATCTACCTTAACAAATATGCATCGATACTAACATCATGCAAATCCTTCTCCCTTGCACCATTTGCTTACCATGCTGTATTCAAATCATCATAAAAAACACTATGAAAATCAATAATTATGGTTTTCACCCTTGCGCTATGTTGTATGATCAATATCTCTATGTCCTCTAGAGGACTATCCATTGCTACAATTTCTTTCTTTTCAATTCTATCTACTTTGTACACTCTTTTCACTCCTCAATTTCTCCTATTATTTCTCTTTCAAAGAATTTATCTATGCTTCTCATCTCCTCTTTCAAAAATAAATCATCCTCATTCTCTTCAACTCTCACATCAAATTTAGGACTCTTTAGGTCTTGTTTCTAAACTTCTTCCCTTTTACCGAAACCTGTGAGGTACCATCACCTCCTTTATATTCTCTCCTTTCATTAGCTAGCTGGTTGTCCATAGTGATTGTTTTCTCCTTTCTTTTCTCTTCTTTCCAAGGGTTGCAAATGCTTTCTTCTTAATTCGTCCCTTAAATCTCTCTTCCAATCTACCTCCTTTCATTTTAATCTCTCTCTACTAATAAGTACTTTCCAATATGTCTAATCTACACTAAACCTTTTGAATATTTTTGACATCTTCATGGACCATTCTATTTTCCTCATTCTAATGGGTCTCCTCATGAACCATCTCATCCTTTGTTTTGAACAAATCATCTTCCTATTTTACAATTCTCTTAGAGAATCTCATGTCCCTCTATAGTAATAAGACTCTACCTACTATCAAATTCACAATTTCTTATCCTCTACTAATCGAATTTTTTTTTGGAAGACATACCTATCTCTCCTGCACTTTCTACCTAACCCTAACCTCTACTAGAATATAGAAAAATCATACACTATAATTATATAATTTTAAAATATTTTCATATCATGATTTCTAGCTACTTTGCTTTTCGAAAAAAATAACATTATAACCATCACTTGTCTCTTAACACATAGTGACCTCTTTTTATTAAATTCTCTCATTCCACAGAATTCAAACTCACTATGACAGTGATATGATAGTGATAGTTTGATTCTAATACCATTTAATGCAGTCAAGATTGTGAAACCTTACCAAGCAGCCCAATCTCGCAGCCAAAATAACACAATAGAAACACAATTTTGATAAATAAAACATGTTGTTTTACTCATTGACCATAAGTTTGAATTCTTAAAGAATAAAAGAGATAACAAAACATTTTTCGCACACATATACCATCATGTTCCCTCATCTCAATTTTTAAAATTTTCATCACTCTTTGCTAATTTTGGCAATGAGCTAGTGTCTAATGCTCTCTCATCTTTTCCGTCAGTTTTCCATAGTGAAATAGTAAACTTTATTTACTACACTAGAACCTCCTTTGCTAGGATTACTTTTCTTAAAACACATCCTCCTGCTTGTATCTACAAATTTTGATTCAGACTCTTTCTGCTTTCTCTTTGACTCTATGCACTTTCTCCTTCCTCTTTTGCAAATATTCCATTTCTCTCTAATCTTTACCAACATGCTTTTTGTTGCACTCATATTGAAATAGTCATTTTTTCACTTTTGGATATTTTATGGTAGTTTAAAATATTATTAGATGGTATGGATTGATATCTTATATTTTTATCAAACTGTATATATGGCATTCTAATTCACTAATAAGCCTTAAAAATTTATTATCTAGGTAATATAGTATTTTTATTTATAATATTAATTTATATTATTTTATAATATTTATCATAAAAAAATAAATTTATTTAGAATATTTTGAAATGATAGATATAAATTATTTTAATTTAGAAACTTAGTCAATTTTTTTTTAATAAAACTTTGATGAATTTAGAAATTTGTAGATTTTGATATTTACTATTAATTCAGATATATTATGGCCTACAAATCCATTTCAAATATTTTCAGGGAATACATATTTTGAAATACTATGTGATAGATGTTCCAATGATCTACATGATATTGATATGATGGAAGTGTAGCATAATTACATAGTAATGAGGCATCACATGCATGGTCAAGATGTGTGAGATGCCATAATTTTTCTATACATATTACTAAGTTGGGTTTGCATGCATGCCTCCTTGATAGCAAGTATTTGATGGATTTTACCAATCTAGCATAGATTTGCGTGTGGTGTGTACTATGAATGCAAATTGGTGTAGAGGATTGATTAATCCTTATTCATGTCTTTGTTGCATGTTTTTTCTTCAAAGTGTAGAGGTTTTATCGTCTATATTTTAATTCTTATATATTAAAGTCTTATTTTCTCCTTATAGTTAAGCTTAATTGTGCATTATTTTAGAGATCACAAAAGAATTTTTATATGCTCTTTATGATTAATATTTGTTATTTGTAGATGGATAATCTCAAGGTTACATTCTTTAAGGAGATGCAAATCTAATTATGTTCTTTCGTGAGTGATCATTATAATAATGTTATTGAAACTCTATTTTTCTTCCTATGCTCGCAATCCTACTATGTGTCACCATTCTACAAATCATAATAATAAAGTTATATATAACGATATTTTTGCAATATGGTTGGCTCTTTTAGATTTTCTTACATAGAGCTATTGTAGCATGTTCTAAATTTAACTAATGAAAATATAAATTGTTGAATGCAAGATTTTATTTGAATAATTTGCAAGATTGTTTATTATTTACACTTATTATTTGCATGATTCTATATGTTGGTAAGTATATTCATTATAACCTAGAAGTTCCAAGGAAATTGAAAAGTGTTATGTTTCTCATATTACATTTGCTAGTATGTTTTCTATGTGAATTGGTTTGGTTGATAAGGATATAAAACATTTTTAAGGATCATTTGAGCAACCCTTTATTCAACATATGTGAGATTTTTTATATTTATAGTGGATCTGTAAGTGTGTTTTTATATGCAAGGTCTCTTATCTTTGTAGTTTGTACATGAATGCACATCAAGATGTATTGTAGTGTTATGTAAGTTTACTTTTATTGGAGTAGGCACCAATTTAGAATATTTGAATAATTAATTTTTCATCAAAATTATCATATTTTTTAATCCTTTATTGTTAGTTGTACTTTACCATTCTACATATCTCAATTCTACAAATATATTACTATCTTAAGAGGGTACTTTCAAGTTTTATTCTTTTTGAAGTGTTTTTTATGCCATTTATTATAATCATGCATGAAGGGTAACATAGATAATTGGATAAATATTTTAGTGAAACAAGTGGCATATATTTAGCCTCGTGAATTAGTTGTTATGTGTACACAAGAGGTTAGTGTTAGATTATTAGTATCAATTATCACAATAAAAATTAGTGAGAAAAATAGGAATTCTTTGGTGGATAAGGTATGGTGTATACTTAAGTCTTGTTGCATCTTAAACACTAACCATTCACTCCTTTCAACTAGTAGAGCCTAAAGATGGAGTTATTCTTTCTCTTGAATTATTCTTTAACTATCCTTGCTTGATCATAAGTGTTGGGTCAATTTCCTAAGTTGACATTTCCTAGTCATAGCAGTTGATCTTATTTTTAGGGTTCAAGCAAGCCAAATGTTAAATTAGAGCCAACACTTGAATAGATTTGAAATATTAAGCCTAAGACTTTGGGAATGTATTTTTTATTTCCTTTCAAGAAAGGATTTGGTTCTCAACTCTTGAGATTAGCATGTTTGATTTTGCTGGTCAACATTTATGGTGCTAGAAGTAGGGCATAATATGATGGTAAGTTATTTTCTAGTATAGTCAATTGAGTCAAGTAATACTATTTTTGATCGATTTATTTGCTTCAATATTTTATTTTGGTTTGATGGATTAGAGAAATATATTTCAACTTACATGAATTTTCTATATAGATTTTTACCTTTCCTTTTTTATAGGGACGGGTGTCATACCTATGCAACTATAAACATGTGACAACTTATAACTAAATTATAGACCAAGAAAGTATGGATATCATGAACTAAAATAATGGTATATGATATGTTCTTCTTGAAAATTCAACGTATGATGATGAAAGTAAGGGGTGATTTTCCTATAAGTTTATATAAGTCAGTAATGAGATCAAATATCATGAATTCTATCTATGGTATTTGAAAGGCAACTCTTATAGAAAACCCTTATATACAATTTTCTCAAAATTCAAGGTTGATTATAAATTTAGGCCCTAAAATAATAGGAAAAATGGTGTGTTATTACATTAAATATGAGTAGATACTCTAATTTTTGTTGGGTATGATTTAATTTTTTATTTTCTAAAGGCTTCTACAGTGTCAATCAATTTTTATTGGATTGTGTAGTCAAATGAGTCAAGTAATACTTTTCTCTTCTCTCATTGATAGGTAATCTTATTGCAATAATTAGGGACTATGGGTTATGGTTGTCATAGAGCATATGAGTCTCTATAAATACATTAAACATGTAAGAGTATTATATTAGACATGGGTTTGTGATTCTTGTCAAATTGGGAAATCACAAGGTCAATGCACATCTATAATAGGTAAATTACTCTTTTAGTAGTATTTGTGCATTTTTCTAGGAGAAGAATACCAAATAATGAGCTTGGTAAATAATCTACTTCAAAGTTGAAGATGTGTTTTATGTTTATAGTTTCTTTCATGATCCTTCAAGATGAAAATTGTTGATTTTTTTAGATTAATATTTTCATTAGTTACATTTTCCTAGATATCTAGGATTCTATTGATAACATTAGCCTCCATTTTTATGGTTTCCCTAAAAAAGAGTGTATCAACAACAAATTGGAGATATGTGGTATTAAATCCAAATTCTAACACCTAAAAGTTGCAATAAGAAAGAGAAAGTGGGAGAGTGAATCTCTTTTTCTAATTCCCCTTTTGATATTGAATAAATCCATGCATCTCATTAATGAGTATGGGATAAGATTCCAAATAAATACAACTCAAAACCCACTTACACTAATTCTCATAAAAAATTATTTTTTTATAGTTTGGAGTAAGAGTATACCCATGACATTATTGTATGCCTTATTAATATTGGGTTTAAAAAGCATCATGTATTTCAAGTCTTGTTTTTAATAGAATTCACTATTTAATTGATAATGATAATTCCATCAAGGGTATGCCTTATTTTAAGTAACCCACTCAATTTATCAAATATGATTTTAACTAAATAGATCAAAGTATTATAAATTTGTAAGTATAGGGATGAGTGCCAAAAATGTAAAATATTATTCCTTAATAATGAATTTTTGAGAGTGGCACTCCATACTTTTGTAGATATCAAATCCCACAATGTCCTAGAACTTGTAATAAAAAATAGCTTGAAAACTATTTATCCCTCAAGTCTTCATGGAACCAAGTCAGAAGATAGAAACCTTGATTTCCTCCATAGTGAAAGTTTTCTTAGCTCCTCTTTTTATTCCACTTGATTGGTTAAGGTATATTACAAAGAAAGAGGTTTTGGGCATCTTGGTTTTTCTCTAGTTCTTTCCCAACAACTCCTTAATGTAGTATACTCCTTCACTCCACATGGTTGCAATTTCAATCACCTCACTTCTAAAGAGGAGAGCTATTCTCTCAATTTTTTTCACTTAACTTTTTGATGTTTGTGAAGAGGTAACATTTTTTGGTGTTTGGATCGCCCTCCTTTGGCAATTCCACCCTAGACTTTTTTATCCAATATATCTTTTCAATACTAATAATGGTGTTCATACCATCTTGGCTAGTCTCCTTACATATATTTTAATTTCTACGTCCACACAACAACATCTCCTTCTCATTTTTCTCAAGTTCCCCTTCCACCTTCTACTCTCAAAAATGTCAAGTAATACAAATTTATTACAAAGTGTCACCTTGTCTTTAATATCTCCTATTATCCTTTAAACAATGTCTATAGCACCCTTTAAATTTGGCCTTCCACCATTCCTTTGACATTGAAGAAAACTCTAGATGTTTAAGCCAAAAAAATTGAATCTTAGAGTAACCTTTGAACATAGCTCCTTTTCTATATTTTAATCAAATTAACTAGTGGTTTGAACTAGCACAGTGAATCATAATAGTAAAATTCTACTCTAAATCCAAAAATACTATCCTAGTTAAAGCTTTTTCTATCCCCGCGTTACTTTACACAAATCACCCATCTTAATGTTTCTTATGCATTAGTGATTGGTGAGTGAAAAGTACCCTAAAGGCATTTGAGCCTAATGTAAAAAAAAAATTACCCCTTATTTTATCTCATAAGTATAAAATAGTATTAAAATATGTTTAAATTATCCTAGTTTCATTTGACATCTTGGATTCTAAAATATTCAATAGATATTGTGCTAATATTTTTACTCTGACTTTCCATATTCAGACCATATATACTTGAAATAATAATCTTAAAGTTCATCTAAATTATAATAATAAAAAAATGTTAATATATTATTATTTTTTTTCTTGATTATAAGGTAAAAATTAAAATACATTGAAGTATAATCTGAGTTCATAGGTGCATAAAGCCTAACAATCTAGACAAACCCACAAATACTTGCTAGTATACCAATCGTAGACTATATTTACATTACATCATTATACCAAACCCAGGCTTTTAGCTATAGCCATATACATTTATCAATATAAAGAAAAGGTTGGTACAAAATTCTAATAATAGAATGTGTCAAAATAGTAACCAGGATTTTGTACACACGGAGTCAAAAAATAACAAGGTGCCACAAATAGAAGCCTGCTCTAGATCCAGGCAACCCAAGCAAGGGGGCCTTCCATCCACGCCAACCTCTGATCACCCAATCTCCTGGCATTACTAATCATCTAATAGCGAGCCATCACTCCATTCCCCCTTACCTCTTTCATGAGTGCATCTAAGTTGTTGACAAAGGGATTTCTCTCTTCGCTTAACCTTCCCCATGTATATCTAAGGGAGAGCTCATAGATAAAAATACTAGTGTGTCCATCCTCAGGAAATCTATGAAATTTTCCTTTGTTGAGTCTGATAACCATTATGACCTGCAAGAAGATAGTATGGACTGTGAGTCTATGAAAAGACTCTATAAGTGCCCTTTCTATCCCTTGATACCTCTCTAAATTCCTAATCCTCCAAATATACCAAATAATTTTACATAAAAGAAAATTCTAGAATAGATTAGTGCCTTTTTTAAGTCCTTTAATAAAACCAGATACAACATCAAGCATGCTAATATACCAAGGGATAATAAACCCAAACAACTCCCAAACCTCCTTAGCTATAGAGCAGTCAAAGAAAATATGTCTAACTATATCTTTAACCTTGCAAATGTTATCATTAAAATGTTTAGATCTGATAGGTAACTTATCAAGTAGAAGCAACCATTTAAAAGATTTCTTTTTAGGAGCAAAAAGAGAGTTCCAAATATTCTTAAATAGATTGCCCCATTGAGCAAGGCATGAATTAGAATACCAAAAAGTATTAACATGATTAACATTATAATACCAAATAGAAATATATTTAATATTATAGAGCAAGTTATTGTCAACCCAAGTAAAGGAAACAAATCTATCATTAAAAACATCACATCTTTTGGGTAACTGCAGGGAGTTGCAAGCCTTATAAAAGATACTATAAGTTCTTTTACTAGACAAGGGAAGTTGATACTTACAAGAGAGCTCATCCCATGAAATGATTATATCATTAGCACTAATATCTTTAAAGCAGTTGATTCCTTTGCTGGCTCAAAGTTTAGTTGAGCAACCTTGAGTGAGTGTAAGGGGTTTGCCATTGTACATAAGATTCTACCAAATAGACCTCCTTCCACACACAAAATCATCCCGGCTGATCCAATTATTACCAATATTATGGGTAACACTCTCCCAAGCCTTCCAAATACATTTGAAGACAGTATAACCTATGGTGGATACTAAGAAATTCCTAGCTATTATGTCACTAAAGGGAAGGAATTTCCATGATTTGGCATGCTTAGGAACCACTAATCTGATATTATTTTTACTGAGCACTTTCCAAGGCTCACCACCTTCTAATGAGTGGAAGATCCACTTATCAGCAAGAGCAATTCCTTGGATTCTCGGATCTTTAATACCTAAACCTCCAAAATCCTTGTTCATGCAACGACATTCCCACTTGACTAAGTGCACTTTCTTCTTCCCTCTACCATCTGAACATAGGAAATTCCTAATGATCTTCTATAGTTAATTGACCTGGTAGTTACTAAACATCCATACAGAGGCATAGTATATACTATAAGGTGACAAGACCTTTTTCCAAACTTCAATTTTGCCGACAAGAGAGAAAGTTTTTATTCCACTTGCTTAACTTAGTTTCAATCTTCCCCTTAATCCACATCCACATATCTCTAAGACTTGAAGATACAAGAAAAGGAATCCCTAGGTATCTATGAATTGTATACTACCCTCCCCATTGGAACCCAAAGGAAGAGAGCCAATCCGGAGACCTCTCAGGCCAACTAAGCAAGGTAGGTTTGGCCTGGGAAATATTTGTCCCTGAGGCTTCACAAATAAGGGTAAGTTTGGTAGATAAAGAAATCATATTATCATAGGTAATCTCTAGGAAGAGAGTTGTATAATCAGAAAATTGGATGTTAAACAATTCAAATTTGTCTTGTAGTGAAATATATTTCACTTTTGGAGAAAGGGAGTTGTCTCTAAGAAGATAGAACAAAGCCTCAGAAGCAATCACAAAACGAGCAGAAGCAAGAGAACATCCTTGCCTAATGGATCTACCAAGCTTAAAGGGATGAGAGGTAACTCCATTAACTTCAATCTGAGCATGGGAATCCACAAGGACGTGAACCCAATGGAAGAGTACCTTAGGAAAATTGAAGGCTTCAAGCATCATTAAGATAATCTCCCACTCAATTTTTTCATATGCCTTCTCAAAGTCCAATAAAAACATGGCCACCTTTGATTTGAAATCCTTGCTCACTCCATAGCCTCCCAAATAGTAATAAGGTTTTAAAAAATATATCTCACTTCAACAAAACTAGTTTGAGTTACACAAATGAATTTGGGAAGGATATTCTCCAATCTACTAGCCAGCAACTTTGCTAAAGTTTTGTAGGATACACTAAGTAATGTTATAGGCCTCTGATTATTTATCAAGGATTTTTCCCCTTCTTTAGGGATGAGTTTGATAAGGCCCATGTTAATCTCATCTCCCAGAGAACCCGTTACAATGGCTTCTTTATAGACCTCCAACAAATCATCAGTAATCCAATCTATTTTTGCCTTATAGAACTCAATAGTAAGCCCATCTGGACTAGGGGCTTTATCATTATCTAGAGAGTTGATGGATTTTTTGAATTCTTCCACTAAGATAGGTCAACCAAGATCCTAATTCTAATGGGGATATAAAATATTAGGGATAATTGATTGACATTTGTCCCTCGCAATACTGGAGAGAGTTGATAGTGTAGGAGCACCAAATTTTGAGCTAGTTTTGAGTCCAGTTTCTACATTTTGGTGTGTTTGTTCATATTTTGGTTTGGAGTGGTGAATAAGAGTCTTCTCTTAGGTCTTAATATATTTTTTTAGTTCTTTGGTAGGTTGAATGTCCTTAGCACATTGCATTTTCTCAATTTTGGCTTGTAAGCCCTTGTAAGCTTGAAATGGCAAAATCTGGCATTTTGATGAAAATGCCTTGAATAGGCTTGTTTGGCATTGGGAAATGTCTATTTAATGGTTTTTATTATTCTTAGATGGTTTGGAGGAGAGAACCAAGCATGAAAGGCAAAAATGCACTTTTTGGCAAAAGTTGTCAAAGTTGCTTGACAACTTTTTGCAACATTGAGCAACTTTTTGTATTTTTGGTGCAAAAGGTTGGTTACAGAACCAATGGAGAGTTAGTGGGATATGAAATCTTTGAGAATCAATGTAATGAGTTTTTTCAATGCTTGGATTAGATTGGAATACATTTTGAGACCAATTTTGAAGTTTTACCTTGCATTTTGTCAAGAATTAGAGTAGCAACCCATACTTAATGGATTGATTGCATTGTTTTACTTGCTTATTTTTTGCTCATGTTCTTGTAGTGCTCAGGAAGAATTTTGATTAGTTTATTTGCAGGTTTGAATTAAGTTTCTCATTTTGTAAGCTCTCGGCCTGAGTAAGGTTTGAGAGGCCCAGACATGGTTCTGGCTTGAAGTCCTTTGAGTTATTCCCAATAACGCTTGGGATTCAAGCCATGGAACCTTTGTATATTTTATATAAATTTTATTTTCCTTTGGAGGTCATTGAAAGGCCAATGCACGTCATTTCCTAGGGGAGCTCATTCATAGCTTGGTTAGGAAATGAATGAGATTATGCAAGTGTTTGTAAGAAAGAGTGGGGTTGGAGTTGTAGAGTGTTTGGGATGAACACGTGATGTGTGGAAGAACATATGTGTGAATTTGGAGGTGTGGTAGATCAAGGAAGACACCTAAACCTTGGAAAAAGACCAAAATAAGCCCAAAACCACCTAAAACAAGCATTTCTTAGGTTTCATACATGTACGGTCAGACTAAGATTCCTAAATTCAGAAGTTGGAAATTACTTCCAAAAGGGTATCCTGATGAACAAATAGTTTGTGTGGGTCTTTGGACAAGTTGGGAGGAAATCCACAAAACCCGGTTTGGTAGGGTTAATTGGGGCTCTAGAGCTACTAGGCCTAGAAAGTAGGAAAAGGAAGAAGTGATGGGAAAAAAAATGAAACCCTCACTCAAAACCAATTAATTGACTTAGGAAAACATCACAAACACCTACTACAACCCGTGCAAGCACTTGTGAGGATTTTTAGAGTAGAAGGTTGGATTTACCATGGTGAAACTCAACCATGCTTGAGCAATCAAGGAGCGCATCAAGATTGGGAGCACTCCTAGGGAGCTTAGGTGTCCAAATTGTTTTGAAGACAATATGAACAAAGCATGAAGCCCACTAGGACAACATATGACTATCTTGAAATAAGATGTAAGCTCTCTTTGAGTAACCTCCCCATCATAGTGGTATCAGAGCAACCAAAATTTGGGAAGAAGCTAACATATGACATACACTGAATCAGTAGGAGAGAATAGTTTAAGGATGGTGACCAATGTCGAGCTAGAAATGAAGATAGAAGAACAAGAAGAATAAAATAGGCTCATCAGAGAAAGATTACTACAACTGGAGAGAAAACTAGACACAGTTGAAGACAAAACTGAGAAAGTGACAATTAAGGTCAATGAAGGGAAGAGAAAAGAAGTGGTAGAAGAGGATAGGAATCCTGAACTAGACCCTATTCTACCTGAAGAATCATTCCTTAAAGCAATTAAAGTCTTACGAGGTAAATCCCTAGAAGGAGTGACACTTTTTTGTGGAAAAATGGAACCAGAGGTAGTCTTGGAATGGATAGAGGGATTGGAGAATCACTTTGAATGTGATGGAATTAGTGAGGCATAAAGGGTGAAGGTGGCCAAGTCTAGATTGAGAGGGGAAACATTGACTTGGTGGAAATTTATCCAAGAAGAGAGGCAAAAAGAGGGCAAGAACCCCATAGCTTCTTGGAAGGGCATGTTAGCCAAGGTGAAAGAGGCATACATCGCTGAAGATTATGAAATCTAGTTGCACAAGAGGAGACAAAACTTGAGGCAAAGAGACTTGGATGTGATCAACTATACTAAGGAGTTTCAAAAGTTGTGTCTCAGATCCAAGGTAGTGGAGGATGAAAACATCAAGGTAGCTAGATACTTAAATGTCTTGAGATGGAATATCCAAGAGGAATTAATCTTGTTATGCCCCAACACCATGCACAAGTGCTATCAATTGGCAGTAAGAGTCGAAGAAAAGAGAAACAAGAAACAAGAACAAAGCAACAAAGGCAGAGGTAGGGGAAGAGATGGTAGAGGTCAGAGACGTAGTTTTGGTAGAAGAAGCATATACCAAAGATCCTAAGGGGAATCCAAGTTGATTGAGAAAAGTGGGGATTCCAACAGCAAGAGAAGCTATAGAGGAAGAGGATCTAGAAAATCTAGTAGAGGAAGGTCTAGTGGACCAGGAGGGTCCTATTTTGCCACCATGAAGTGCTACAACTACCATCAACTTGGACACCCAGCCTATAGATGCCTTGAGAAGTCTTCTTCATCCCAAGGAGGTGAGAGGAGAGTAAATTATGCTCAAGAGGATGTAGCAAACATGAAGGTATCAAAAGTAAGCTTGGATTCAGAGGTTAGAGAGAACCACATGATAAGGAGAGTCTTGATTAAAGAACCGGTTAAGGAGGAGCCTAACCAAAGGAGATCCTTTTTTAGAATAAAATGTAAGATCATGGGAAAGGTATGTAGAGTGGTAGTGGATTCAGGATCCATAAACAACATAGTGTCAGAGGAAGCGGTGAGTAAACTTAATTTGCCAAGAATCGCTACAGAGTTACATGGCTCAACAAGGGGCGGTATGTCCTTGTAAATGAACAAACTTTGGTTGATTTCACCATTGGAGGTTACAAACATAGAATTATATATGATATCTTACCCATGGATGCTTGCCACCTACTCCTAGGTAGGCCATGGCAGTTTGACAGAAAGGCAATACATCATGGAGAGAAGAATGCTTATACCTTCCAGAAGGATGGAACCACCTACCAAACTCAATCCTTAGGAGACCAAGTAGAGGGAAGAATCAAAGATCCTAATGTTCTTCTAGTTGGTGAGAAAGAGTTCATCAACACACTCAAGGAGGGAGAAGGAGTGGGGTTTGCCATTATTGTGAAGCCAAAATTGGACAACAAGGAGAAGAAGGTGGGCATTCCTAAAGAAGTGTAACAAGTTCTAGATCAGTTTGAGGACATCATTAGTGATGGAACACCAGCTACATTGCCTCCTCAATGGGCCATAAGTCATCAAATAGACTTTATACCCATAGTTTCTTTACCCAATAAGTCAGCTTATCAGATGACATCGGATCAAAACAAGAAGATAGCCAAGCAAATACAAGAACTCCTAGATAATAGTCTAATCAGCAAGAGCATCAGCCCATGTGCAATACCCACCATTTTGGATCCAAAAGAAGGAGGTACTTGGTGACTTTGCACTGACCCTAGAGCTATAAACCCAATTACTATCAGATATAGATTTCCCATCCCAAGAATTGAAGACTAGATGGATTGTTTGGGAGGTGTTGAACACTTCACTAAGATAGATCTTAAGAGTGGTTTCCACCAAATTAGAATAAAGGAGGGTGATGAATGGAAGACAACCTTCAAGACTACAAAAGGACTCTATGAATGGCTTGTTATGCCATTTGGACTCACAAATGTCCCTAGCACATTCATGAGACTCATGAATGAAGTACTCAAGGACTACATTGGTAAATTTGTTGTTGTTTACTTAGATGACATCTTAATTTTTAGCAAGTTTAAAGATGAGCATCTTAAGCATATAGAAATTGTCCTGAGTAAGCTATGTGATGAACAACTAACCATCAATTTGGAGAAATGTGAGTTTATGAAACAGGAATTGGTGTACCTTGGGTTTGTAGTCTCAAGAGGTGACTTGAAGATGGATAACTCTAAGGTGGAAGCCATAGTTAGTTGGCCTACACCTAGGATAGCAAGTGAAGTGATAAGTTTCCATGGCTTGGCTCAGTTTTATAGAAAGTTCATCAGAGGGTTCAGTGAATATATGCACCCATGCTTGAGACAATCAAGAGAGGTGTAAGAACAAAGTTTGTATGGACAAAGGAAGAACAAATAGGTTTTGAACTCTTGAAGACAAAGGTGGCTACTCAATAGCTACTTATCCTACCAAGCTTTGACAAACTTTTCACAATTGAATGTGATGCAAGCAACATAGCGGTTGCAGTAGTTTTGAGTCAAGACAATAGACCAGTTTCCTTCTTCAGTGAGAAAATCAATGATGAAAAGAAAAGGTATTCCTCCTATAATTTGGAATTGTATTCTCTTGTCCAATCACTTAGGAAGTGGAGGCATTATTTTCTACCTAAGGAATTTGTGGTTTACACTGATAATCAAGCTCTTAGTTTTCTTAATTCACAAGAAAAGTTAAACCATAGGCATATTAAATGGGCAGAGTATTTGCAGTCATACACCTTTACCATCAAGCATAAAAAAGGACAATGTAATAAGGTAGCCAATGCATTGAGTAGGAAGTTACTAACAGTGCAAGAAGTGCAGCTCAAAAGCATTGGAGTGGATAGCTTCAAGAATCTATATGAAGAAGATGAAGATTTGGCTGTTGCCTACAAGGTTTGCCAAGGATTTCAAAACTAGTTTGATAGTGAGTATGTAGATTACATCCTGCAAGATGGTCTTTTTTTCAAAGGAGGGCAGCTATGTGTGCCTAGAGGGTCTATGAGGGAAAACTTGAAGCAAGAAAATCAGAATGGATGCTTGAGTGGACACTTTGGTTTGAACAAGACTTTGGAACTTGTCCAAAGATGCAACGAGATATCAGAAGATATGTGGAGTAATGTGTGGTTTTTCAAAGAGATAAGGGCACATCTTCTAATGGTAGTCTTTATCAACCTTTACCTATTCCCAAACAATCATGGGAGTGTGTAAGTATGGACTTTGTGGTTGGTTTGCCAAAACCAAATCAGTTTTTGATAGCATTTATGTTGTGGTAGATAGGTTTAGTAAGATGGCTCACTTTATTCCATGCAAGGTCACTCATGATGCCATCCATATTGCTCACTTATTTTTCAAATAAATTATTAGGATTCATGGTTTACCTATCAGTATTGTGTCAGATAGGGATGCAAAGTTTATTGGTCATTTTTGGAAGACTTTGTGGGAAAGATTAGGCACTAATTTGTCTTTAAGTTCAACCTATCATCCCCAAATGATTGGTCAAACTGAGCTGGTTAATAAAACACTTGGGAACCTACTTAGATACCTAACAAAGAGTATGGTCAAGCTTGGGATCAGATCATGCATCAAGCTGAGTTTTCTTACAATGATAGTGTGAATAGGTCCACCAATAAAAGTCCTTTTGAAGTGGTGTATGGCATTCATCCTAGAGGAGTTTTAGACCTCAAGGATGTGGGAAAGATGGGATAGTAGAGTGGAAATGCCTTGGACATGACCCAATCAATGCAAGAGGTTCATGAGCAGGCTAGGACAACCCTATTGGACACTACTCAAAAGATCAAAGACAAAGTGGATGAAAAAAGGAAATATATCCAATTTGTTGTTGGTGATATGGTGATGGTTCATTTGAACAAAGAAAGACTTTAGAAAGGTGTCCCTAGTAAGCTTCAGATGAGAAGGATAGGTCCTTGCAAAGTTTTGGCCAAGTATGATAATAATGCATACAAGGTAGACTTACCCAGTGATATGGCTTTGTCACCAATCTTCAATGTAGAAGATTTGGTGTAGTACAAGGGCACACTTCAGCAGAACATATTAGAGTTTCAAAAGTCTCTCAAGCACTCTCAAACCTGCCCTTACCAGCTACACCCATTCCCCAAGCCGAGAAGGTGTTAGATTCAATAATTTTGAAGAAAACAAGGCATACCAGCTACATGGAGCACTTGGTCAAGTGACAACACCTTCCAACATCAGAGACTACTTGGATACCTAAGGAAGACTTCTCTAAGCATGGAGTTCTATTTTCTTTTCTACCTCAAGGAGTCACTTGGCTTCTTTTCTTTGGGGGTAGTATGGTGCAGGAGCACCAAATTTTGAGCTAGTTTTGAGTCCAGTTTCTACATTTTGGTGTGTTTGTTCATAGTTTGGTTTGGATTGGTGAATAAGAGTCTTCTCTTAGGTCTTAATATGTTTTTTTAGTTCTTTGTCAGGTTGAATGTCTTTAGGACATTGCATTTTCTCAATTTTGGCTTGTAAGCCCTTGTAAGCTTGAAATGGCAAAATCATACATTTTGATGAAAAAAAGGCTTGAATAGAATTTGTTGGAATTGGGAAATATCTATGTAATGGTTTTTAGTCATATTAGATGGTTTGGAGAGGAGAACCAAGCATGTAAGGCAAAAATGCACTTTTTTGGCAAAAGTTATCAAAGTTGTTTGACAACTTTTTGCAATGTTGAGCAACTTTTTACATTTTTGGTGCAAAAGGCTGGTTAGGGAACTGATGGAGAGTTAGTTAGGCTTAAAAAGGCATATTAAATATTCAAGAATCAAAGTAATGGGGTTTTTCAGTGCCTGGATTAGATTGGAGTACATTTTGAGACCAATTTTGAAGTTTTACATTGCATTTTGTCAAGAATTAGAGCAGCAACCCATACTTAATGAATTGATTGCATTGTTGTACCTTGCTTATTTTTTTTTAATGTTCTTGTAGTGATCAAGAATAAATTTGATTAGTTTATTTGCAAGTTTGAATTAAGTTTCTCATTTTGTATGCTCTCAGCCTGAGTAAGGGTTTGAGAGGCCCAGACATGGTTCCAGCTTGAAGTCCTTTGAGTTCTTCCCAATAACCCTTGGGACTTGAGCCATCGAAACTTTTTATAGTGTATATAACTTTTATTTTCCTTTGGTAGTCATTGAAAGTCCAATGAGCATCATTTCCCAGGTGAGCTCAGTCATAGCCTGGTTAGGAAATGAATGATATTATGCAAGTGTTTGTAGGAAAGAGTAGGGTTGGAGTTGCAGAGTATTTGGGATCAACACGTGATATGTAGCATAACATATTTGTGAATTTGGAGGTGTTTCAGATCAAGGAAGACACCTATACCTTGGAAACAGACCAAAACAAGGCCAAAACCACCTAGAACAAGCATTTATTGGGCTCTGTACCTGTACGGTTAGACTGAGATTCCTAAATTCAGAAGTTGGAAAGCACTTCCAAAAGGGTATCCCGATCAACAAATATTTTGTGTGGTATTTGGAGAAGTTGAGAGAAAATCCACAAAAATCGGTTTGGTAGGGCTAATTGGGGCTCTAGGGCTACTAGGCCTAGAAAGTATGAAAAGGAAGGAGCGATGGGAAAAAGAATGAAACCCTCACTTAAATCCAATTGATTGACTGAGGAAAACATCACAAACACTTGCTACAACCCTTGCAAGCACTTGTGAGGATTTTTAGAGTAGAAGGTTGGATTTACCTTGGTGAATCTCAACCATGCTTGAGCAATCAAGGAGCACATTTGGATTGGGACCACTCCTAGGGAGCTTAGGTGTCCAAATTGTTTTGAAGACAATATGAACAAAGCATGAAGCCCACTAGGACAACATCTGACTGCCCTGAAATAAGGTGTAATCTCTCTTTGAGTAACCTCCCCATTAGTTGACTCCTCAGAGGATAAGAGAAACTTGTAGAAGGTAGAAAACTCATGCAAAATATCATTAGCATTAGAGACCACTCTATCATCCACCTATAATTTATCAATTTTCTCCTTAGCTTGCTTCTTTTTCAGCATTTTGAAGAAACTTTTTTATCCTTTGTCACAATTGGATAGCCATTGCATCCAAGCCCTTGTTCTAGCTCCCATAGATTTATCATGTTACAATCATCTAAGCTTATCTCTACCAACAACTACCAATTAAGTGAGTTGAGGATTATTGGGATCTTTCTGTATGTCCTCTTCAACACTAACTAAGTTAGAAGAAAGAACATACTCCATATGCCTAGCATCTTTGGCCTTCTTTTTCCCAATGGTACCAAGCACCTTTTGCCAGCTAGAAACCAAAGTATTCAATCTCACAATATTGGAGCTAGATTGGGAATTTCATCTATTGAATAGTCTCACAATATGAATCGCAGCTAGAGTGTCTTTATCCTCCAACAACATATTGTTTAAAATGAACTTTCAACCACCTCTACATCTATTTTGACCAAAGTAACAAAGAGTGATATCAGCCAAAATGGGATGATGATCTGAAAGGGAGGAAGGCTGAAAAACAATAGGAGATCCTTGTTTGTCTGAGGTTAAGAAAAAAACATCTTTATTAACATAGAATCTATCTAGCCTAGAGTAAATTCTGCTTGCACTTCTTTGGTAGTTGCACCAAGTAAACCAAACTCCATTGAAAAAAAAATTTAAACCATTAAAAGGGTCAAATAGTCTCTTACTACCTTTCAACCTTTCCCAATGAATTTTGTCAACCCCTTTCCATTCAAAATTTGAACTCCTAGCTTATCCTCCTTGTGCTTAATCATGCTAAAATCACCCCCAAAAATCCAAGGAATATCCGGGAGGTCCAAAAGCCATTGCTGAATCTCTGATCTTTCTCTGTAATCATTAGGGGCATACATAGTGCATATCCCAAAGGAGGAGCCACCATTCTTGAAGGTAACCTTGACAACCCTGTTGTAGGGGGAGATCCCTAAATAATGAGAATAGTAGCCCCCTCTCTACCTTTCTCATGCTTAGTAAAATATTTTAGGGCATCCCTCTAGACAAAGTTCAGGTTAACCTCCAAGGTGAAGTAAATTGCTTTTATTTCTTGCAGAAAGAGAAAATCCAAATCCCTGTATTGACTGACCACACTTCTCACCATATACTTTCTATCAGGGGAATCCAACCCTAGAATATTCTAAGATAAGCATTTAATGGTCGGGAATATTTAGTTATCATCCTTGGCAGCATTAAAGTTGTTAGAACACTTTGGGAAGCTAGACTTTTGATAAAATTTCTTGTAAAGTGGAGAGTGCTTGTTCTTAGAACCAAGAGGCATGCCTCTCTTTCTTCTAATGATGCCTTCAACCTCAAATATATCTACATCTAGGTTATTTTTATCTCAAAATCCCTCCCCACTAGTAATCGAATAGTTGGAGATCAACTCACCATCCATCTCGGATTCCTGGAAGTCTAAAAGGGGTGCATCCTCAATGTTGTTAACCTCCAAATTATCTAACTGAAAAATGCAATTAGAAATACCATTTTTAATGATTGGATCAACCAGGATGACTTCATAAGAGACATTGTTATCATCCACAAAAAAAATGGATTTAGCGGGGACTAAATCCAAGGATAAGGCATTTTGAGAGAGAGGGGGGCACTTTCCAACTCTTGGGAGATATCCACCACTAGCCTATAATTGGTTCGGGTCTACTAAAATTGATATAGACTTCAATTGAGAAGGATCTGATTGAAGAAAATGGGGAGAGGAAGAAGTAGCCTATCTCCCTCTCAAATCACAACCCCTTGGTTAATCCCTTCAAAAGATTTAACATCACATTTAACATTAGAATTAAAATTAGAACCAAAATCAAGAGGAACCTCAAGTGGAGGTCTAAAAGCATTAGTACTAGAGGGGGCCTTGGAAGCGTTTGGAATCTCCTACCCTCTGGCCGTAATTTTTTCCAAGGCCAACTATTGGGAGTTCTTCCTCTTAGATCTCTTTTTATTTCTAATTTCTACCTAGAAACCAAAGTCCTCATTTCCCTCCATTTTTTAGACAATGATAAAGACAATCAAATGAGGAGGGGGAGCTGCATTACAAGAATCAAAATTAGGTACAATATCATAGTTAGGGAGACCATCATATTGAATAATGAGGGAGTTAGTAATGGCTTTGTTAATAGTAGGACTAATAGAATTTAATTTATCTAACATAGAGGGACCGATCAAAAAGACCAACTACTAGGTAGGAAAACCATTGGTACGCTTAGGGTTTGATTAAGGATTGTTTTAACACTTTCCCTCTTGGCCGCAATAATAGGGAAGAGCCTTCTAATATGGCCCTCTTTTTTACACAAAAAACATGAAATAATGCCACCTAGGTTTCGATAACACAAGTGAAAGAGTCCTCTTTAAGTTTAATCTCACTGAATCTCCGAATATCAACACCTAGATTGATAGAGACTAGGACTCTAGCATCCATATGAGGAATTAAATTCGATGAGTGATCAACTCGGATCACTCAATTGATAGGTTCAAGCAACTATGGAATAAAATTATAGAGAAATGGAGGAAGGTTTTTAATCAACAACCAATGAGGGCAAGAGAGAGCCAATAATTCTTCATTAATTGCATCAAGAGGCCATTCGAGGGCCCTAAATGTGGTTTTGCCCACAACCCAGAATTGTCTCTTAAGAACCTCCACATGAGATTTATGATCAGGAAAGAAAACAATAAACAACCCTTTTTGTATCATTTTACAGAAGGAGAATTTAAACCCTCGTCTATTAATCCATACATTTTTGATCCAATCTTGAATAAATTTTATCCATGGAGGCCTTTTTTGTTAATTTTTGTGAGATTTTGCCAAGATCTAGAGGCAATGGAAAGCACAAATAAGATAGACAAAATAGATGATAGAAATAAACTGTATTCTATCAAGATGTAAAATATGATCAACTAGATCATTACAAGATATAGATTGATTGCCCATACAAACAATGTAGATGAGCCTACTTATATAGGCAAGGCTAGGGATATGTGAGCACACAAACATGACATGTGGCTCAATAAGAAACAAGAGTAGGTAGGAAATAGTTGTGGGTAGGTAGGAGAAATAATATAATAGTCCACATGAGGTGGATCACCCACTTAATGTGGAGTGTAACAACAAGATCAACACCATAAAAGATGGAAATTCTCCTACGCACACTATCCCAATGTGGCACAAACACCCAAGTTTCTCATACCCAAACTACTATGAAATGCATGAACCTAAGTAAACTTAAGTAAGGTGTAATAATATCCAGGATGAATAATTATTTACACCAACACCCCCCCTTAAGTGCAGCTTAGGGGAATGCACTAAAGTCTACAATGCAACTAAGAAATGTAAGATGGGTCCCGACTACAAGGCCATGTTAGGTACCCATGTACAAATGCAAATGCAATCTCCCACAAAGTGGGGAAAGAGAGAAAAACCCAATGGGAAAAAACCCTCCCCCAAAAGAGAGATGATGAAAGCAAACAATGCTCTCAATGATGAATGAGAAGAATAAAACTGTGTCCCACACATAAGAGAGAAGAAGAGACCATGAAGCCCCCCTCAATGTCGAATCTCCTGCAAAGGTGGTCAAATGATGATGACCAAAATACCTCCCCATAAGAAAGAAAGAGAGCCAATGTTGCACCAATAATGTCAAAGTGTGACAAAACTAGGTACCAAGTCGATGACGATGAATCACTCATGCTACAACAAAATGAAGATTAGGCATGGAGACAACCTACTATGAGCATCATCTGGAAACTTAGAAATAGAAGAAATATCAGTACAATCAAATTCTCATGGTATCCATGCAAAAATGTGTACAATCTAAGTCTCAACTGGAGCCATGCACCAAGTCTCAGAAGATATTCCTAATCTACGTGTATAAGAGGATTACATCAAATAGTCAACAATGACAAGATACAAAGAGGTGTGATACTTTATGATAGTCTGAGTACAACATTGCTCAAGCAAGAGCATACGCCATGATAAAATATTCAAATATGGAAACATGAAAATAATGCCACCAACAAAGAAGCCTTGTAGAATACTACAGAAAGAAGCCTCCGAATGGAATTTCACCAAGAGATATAAATGAATAACTAAACCCCCATGAAAAGATCATGTTGGCACTTGGAAATAATGGAAAAGTGGACTTCTGGTTTCAATTCACAACTTCTCAAAATGAGATCTAAGAGACTTCAACAAATACTGCTAGAGATCTAAACTGAGATCCAAGCAAAATGCAAGTACTAAATATGCCAAGAATGACCAAATACTAAAAGTACAATTTCTACTCAAAATCAATGCAAACAGATGGTAGATTATGAAAGTAGATGAAAAAATATGCACTTTAAAAAAAAAAGGTACTTGAAAAGGAGTCCACATGAGCCCAAACGAAGCCTCAAAAGTTGTAAAAATTAGGATTTCATGATTTCTGACAAACTTGTATTTGAAAGTCAAAAATATCCTAAACCATTGTACAAATCATGAAATTCTACCCCAAAACAAAAAAAAATGCTCAAAAAAAGGAGTTTGGATGAGTGAGATATCACTATTTGAAAATTGTTTGCAAAATTATAATTTTTGGAAAATTTCCGTTGCAGCGTCAAACTTCAAATGCCTCTAGATTTGGCCTCTGAAGTCTGATTTGGATGAAACAAAAGGAAAAACTGACTTTCTTGGACCTCCTCAATCCAATGGTGTCCTCAGATTTGACCCATCAAGCTTCAATAATAACCTGCAATAGAAAACTCCAAAATGCAAACCCCAAATAGCATCAAATTTCTCTTAATTAACAAACCAATGACACTCTAATGGCCCTAATACCATGTGAGATTTTTCCAAGATCTAGAGGCAATGGAAATCACAAATAAGAGAGACAAAATAGATGATAGAAATAAACTATATTCTATCAAGATGCAAAATATGATCAACTAAATCATTACAAGATATAGATTGATTGCCCATACAAACAATGTAGATGAGCCTACTTATATAGGAAAGGCTAGGGATATGTGAGCACACAAACATGACATGTGGCTCAATAAGAAACAAAAGTAGGTAGGAAATAGGTGTGGGTAGGTAGGAGAAATAATATAATAGTCCACATGAGGTGGATCAACCACTTGATGTGGAGTGTAACAACAAGATCAACACCATAAAAGATGGAAATTCTCCTACACACACTATCCCAATGTGGCACAAACACCCAAGTCTCTCATACCCAAACTACTATGAAATGCATGTACCTAAGTAAACTTAAGTAAGGTGTAATAATATCCAGGATGAATAATTATTTACACCAACAATTTTGAATACATATGATTTTGTTATTATTTTTATAGGATTTGTATATATCTATTAATTAGCATGGTTTTATTTGATAAGGCTTTGTTTTCTAATTGAATTGGTGAGAAGTTGCAAGGCATTTTGAACACTTGAATTGAATATTCTTTTAGAGTGCTTGTTGAGCTAAAAAAAATTTATTCTATTGTGCATGGTTTTTGGTTCTTTCTATGTTCCAAGGGTCATTAGAAAAATTGATGGAGTTATATCACACTTCAATATGTATTATTGTCAAATAATTTAGTGTTTACGATCGAAGAGTTCAGCACTAAGGAATTTAGATCAAGCTTAGATCACTATGAGCATCACAAGGTAGCTTGATGGAGCTCCACTTTATTCAAGGATTGTTTCTTCAAGGAAAGAGTTTCTAAAATATATATAGTTTATTTTATGTTATCAACAAAATTTATAATGTAAGCCTTAAGAGGAGTCCATTGGTAATGAATTTTGTATTTGCACAAACAATGTAATAAAGGGGCAATGTTAGCATAACTATTCCATTGGTTATTGCACAATTTCATGCCCATTATTTAGTTTGTGATGTTGTTACTAAATTGCAATTTTTCCTCTTTGTATATATATTATTTACATGATGAAATAAAATCATTGAAGCTTATCCCTAAAAATGCACTTTTGCAGACTTCAAAGTTTCAATTACTTCTGTAACTTAAAATATAGATTTTAAAGTGTATTTTACTATGACCAAAATATATTCTATCAAAATTCATAATCTAGATTGCATTATATATTTGTTCTTTCCATGATTGAATAAAATCATCAAAGCTTATCCCTCAAAATGAATTTCATAGAGACTTCAAAGTTGGAATTACATCCTCTTAAACTTTAGATTTTAAAGTGCATTTTACTATGACAAAAATCTACTCTATAAAACTTCATAACCAATATTATATTTTACAATATTATACAATTTAGTGTCTAATTTACATCATTTTAAACTTAATTACATGGATGCTCATTCACAACACTTGGAACTCCAAGGTTTAAATCATAAATTTAGAAGATTCAAAATGAATCTTATCTAAGTATGTGATTGCATATGGCTAGATTTTCATGGATGTGCCCACTAACCTCTGGTCTCATATCACGAGAGTTTTGAACTATCAAATTACAAACCTAAAGGATTCATACTTGGGCCTTCCTTTTACTGCTAGGAAGGTGGATAATTTTTTCTAGTTGGGTCCACTTGAAAGATTCCAAAGTAACCTTGCAAGTTGGAAATATGCCCTTCTAGGTAACATGGGTAAACTTCAACTCATGAGACACTCACTTCAACATGTCACAATTTATCTTCTACCCTTATTCCATATTCCTACTTGGGCTAATAATCTTGATCAAATCCAAAGGAGAATTTTTTGGTTGGGTGTGGAACCAAAAAATAAAACTTATTTAGTTGATTGGGGAATGGTCTACTCATGTAAGGGTTCAAGTGGTCTTGATATCAAATACTCCCACTCACTCAAATCTACTCTCATTGCTAAAATTGGTTGGAGACTAATTATGGAGAAGGAGGACTTGTCAAAAGCAATACAAAACAAATACATGAATGGAGGAAATAGTAGTCTCTTTCTCTATAGTGATGAGATTCCTAGAGGTTCGTATATTTGGAACAATTTGATTAAAGGTGAACCTCTACTCTAGAAAGGTTTACTTTGGTAGGCTAGGGATGAAAGGATTATTAGGCTTTGGAAGCATCCTTGGGCATTGGTTTTTTCCTTGGAGTTTCACCTGAACTATTCAACTATTGAGAATATCTTGGTGAATCAATTTAGATTGTTTTTTAGTGGATTATTGGTTTCCTCGCTCCTTTCGCCCATCCCTCTGAGAGGATTTTTTTGCTCTACTAAAAATGGCCACTTAGAAAATTCTTAGGATTCTAAATAATCTGATATATCTCAAATCAAATTTGAAGGTAAATTTGGTGTGAGAGTTTTTTGAGGACAATCAACAACTAGTCAAATTGGTTTTTTAGATTCTCCTTCCTACCCTTCCTTCTTCTTTTAGTTGGTCAATTATTTGAAGGTCTAAAAAGTTCCCAAAGGTTTTCTTTTTCTAGTGGACTACCTGTCGTAAAAGAACATTAACTATTGACAAACTTTAGAAGTGAGGCTTTTAGGTGGTGGATAGGTGTATTCTTTGTGAGATGGTGAAGGAAAGAATCAACCACCTTTTGTTTCACTATCACTTCTCCTTTCTATTCAGACAAAATACTAAAGGTTTTCTCTTAGTGTCCTAGGTGTGCAACCTAGACCTTAAGTTGGTCTCTTCTAGGTCGAATCCCCACTCTTTACATCCTCTTATTCATGAACTCTAGTGGCAAGCCTTCAATTATATGAGTTGGAGCTTATGGAAATAACATAACGATATAACATTTAATGATATCAAGACTCAATGGAAAACTTTATCCTACTCTATTATTAACCAATTTAAGGAGAATATGAAAGGATTTGGTAAATATAGATATTGGAATCCACCATTGGCTTTGGATTGGAACATTACTAGGAACTGGGAGTTGGTAGACGTTATTTTGAACTTCAATTCCCCACCTCTTGAGTTTAAAAATAGAATTAAATAGTCCCCCTTGACATGAGTTGGTTGAAACTACATTTTCATGGGTCTTCTAAAGGTCACCTAGGTTGAGCAGGCGGGGCTGGGGTCATTAGAGATATGAAAGGTAAAATTGGGGTGGGCTACATGGAAAATATGGGCTCCCCAACATACATCATGGCAGATGTAATGACAAATTTCTTTGATATTATTATTGTGAAGGACAAAGGATACAAAACAATATCATTGAAGGAGATTTGAAAACCATAATTATGATGTTGGAAGGGAAAGTGAAGCTTGGATGCTGGGTGGAGGAAATAATCACTAAGTATAAAATATATGATTACTACATTTGGCCATATAAAATTTCATCACACCTTCAAAGAATGAAATAGGGTTGTGGATAGGCTAGCTAAAATATGCTATTTTCTAAGGGCCTTAAAACCTAGATAGTGCTACATAAATTAGCTAAATATGTTTATGCCATGATCCTTGAAAAGAATCATCCCAATGAGAATTAAATATTTTCATTCTTTATCCTAGCCATATTGTACTACAATCATTTATTGGAAAGGACTTGATTTGTTAAATCTTGTGACAGTTACACTTTTAGCAATATTAAATTGCCTTTTTCCATTTCTTTCCCAAAGTTGGTTTTAGCTATCTCTTTCTAAGTCTTATTCTTGGCTTTACTATGGATACCATGGGTGGGGACCTCATTCAGATAGAGGCATACAATAGTAACAGGTTTAAACAAATTGGGTTCTCTAAAATAAGGTGGTGAAGGAAAATATGGCCACTTATGTAGAAGGTATGAAGGGTTATAACCCTACTCTATCTAAATAGTTCACCAAATCTTGGGATGAAGGTAAATTTGATGTGGGTGGAGTGAAATTAACTATGTTTGTGAGGATTATTGTGGCTGCTACAAGTCTTGTGGTGGAAGGCACAACCTTCCCTAATAATTTTAAGGGTGGTTAAAAAGAATATTTTAGAAGGTTGTTGAAGCCAATAGAAAATGTGGCCCATCTACAAAGTCGTTTCAATATTAATGCCTTACCTAGGATATGGAAAGAGGTGGAACTACTTCTCATGATGTTCATCACCTTAGATGAGAGGTTCAAATATTTCTGCTCACACCCTTTTTCCATGATCAACTATTTAAGATATGAGTTGAAGATGAATTTCCTTTATTTTATTTTCTCAATCATTTCTCATTTTGCAGTTATGGCCAAATCAAAAGATGTCCTTCCACTACACCAAGGGGTTATGCTTTGTGTTTAAAATTTTCATATGGTTTTGACCCTTATGAGTGGCCTAGATTATAATCCATCTAGACCTACTCTATGTGTTGAGGTCTCAAACATCTTAGAGAGAAAAGAGACTAGGTCCACTCCGAAACTTAATGAAACCCATACCATGGTTAACCCTAGCAGAATGGCTAAATCCAAAAACCCCTAGCCCCTCCCACTATTCTAATCATTGCTGAATAAATGAACAAAGAGGAAAATTCCTCTAAGGACTCTACATCCTCTTGATCTACTGGGATAGAGCGGACCCTAGACAACCTTCTTAACAAAGAGGGTAAACCTTCTAACCCTTCTTTTGGTTTCCCCCTTCTCACTAGCGAACTCACCAAGAAAATTGAACTTCCCTACCTTTGTGAAGAAAGATAACGAATTCCATGACAAATACAATAAGTAAGAAGCTATTATCTATTGGCTTTTGGGTCATCTTAATGTGGTAAAAAGAAAATTAACAGAATGGAGACCCTTGCTAAAGCATATTCCATAGCTTGTAGTTGGGCAATGGAGAATAAAGACTAGGAAATTTAGTAAGTGGCTAACAATTTGGCTTAGAATCTTAATAAATGGGAGGGAATGGAGAAGGAAATGAAGGGACTCTATGATAAGATTGACCATAAAGAGGACCAAAAGGAAATGATGAAGGCAACTGAAGATATTCAAAGTGAGAAATTTGATATATGTTTAACACCCAATAAAAAAGTGAGAAATATAATAATAGAATTGTTTCTACTTATATCCAGGTCACTTATATCCCAACTCATATGAGTTTCAACTTAATAATTTTAATATTAAAAATGAGGGATGCAAATTCTTAAATCATATAGTTTTATTAAATCAAGTATAAAAAATTCTACAACATTAAAACATGAAAAACCTTTTGTATAAACTCACAATCTTCACGAAAGGATCTATGGGTCCCCAATAGTGGTTCACCATCATCTAAGAATATGGAAATTGAGTTCAAGTCCTACAAATTGGAAGTCAATTGATCAAGTAGTTCAACAACACCCATATGAAACAAGATGGTTTAATGTACACATAGTAACCTCATATCACACATAGATTTTTGAAGAAAATAATAAATGAATGAAATAATATCTCATGTGAAACAATATGGTTTAACATACACATAATAAATTCATATAATACATTAATTTTCAAAGAAAATAAATGAATGAAATGAAATCACCAATCAATATACAAAAATACCAATCACATCAACACATAGGAGAACAAGTATAGATGAGAGTTCTACCAATGCTCTCAACCTATACAAATGATTTATCAAACATGGCATACAAGAATAAATCCCCATATATGATTACGATGAACACACTAATCAAGCATATATTACTAAATCACATTTAAATATTAGACACAGAATAAAATATAGGAAAGAGAAGTGAGTTGTCATAAGATGCAATTTCCATATCATAACTATTTTTACCATTACATTACACAAATTAATTATCAAGAAAAATTTTATTATTGACTACAACACATTTAGAAAATCGTAAATATTCCTTTCCAAAAGAATCAAAAGTCTAACCTAGAAACCACCCCACTTATTCCACCAAATATTTTGATTGAGAATCTATTAAGATATTTGCATAAAATATTGCCAACAAAAATGAAGTACAAATAAGCCATCTGAATCCTTGGAATATATAATTATTTAAATTTTACAAGTGTCCAAATGCAATTAAAAATGTGGCAAACACACTCAAAGGGGGGAATGAATAACTTATTAATATACAAAACAAAAGTTTAATACACATTGACTTGTGTGATTTCATGGAAGCACAAATGAAAATCTTAATGATAATAAATATATAATCACTCCAAACATTTCCTATAATATATTCTTGAGATTATTATATTTATAATTGATAAATTCAACATTGAAATAATTGTACCAGTAAAATGATTTTTTTAATTTAATTTTAAATATTTTTATTAAAATATTAAATGATTCATTTATATATTAAATGATAATTATTGAAAAATAAGTAATCATTTGATTTTAATTAAGAAATATTAAATATCATTCAAATATTTGAAAAAAATATGTAGAAACATCTAGTTTATCACACTTATTAAATCTGAACTTGTGAGACACAAACCAATGTTGAGTAAATTTGCTAAGGGAGCAAATTTAGTAGAAGAGATGAAGCGTCTTTCCATAGATGCCTCATAAATTCCCTGATACTACACACACCAAAATTGCACAAGTCATCACGAAAATCAAGTAGGGAGCAAAAGTTTTGCCATTTCTCATCAATGAAACATGTATTAAAAATGAATTTCAAAGAAGAGTCTTTTTTAGATATACTTGTATTTTTTTTTAAATATTTCTTTAACGATTGCTCTTAATCTTTTCCCGTCGAGAGACATTTGCTTTTGAAGGGCTACAAAAGTTAAACATTTTATTTAGAATTTTTATAGATTAATATCAAATAAATAAAATTTATCTACTTTTTAAAGTATGTAATACCTTGGAGTATTGAGCTGATTATCATCGTCAATGTGAAATCTTTTATTGGAACTTTCTTTATTTTTTGAAATCCTACAAATACTTAAAAAAAATTCAATTGAGACTCTTAAAAATTATCAAAATAAATAAAATAAATTCTATCTACTTTTTAAAGCATATCATACCCTTCAATTTGAGTGAAGGCTTCACCGTGAGATCTTTTACCAGGCTTTTCCATTCTTTATACCTCTGAAAAAATTAACAAGTGAGAGTGAGAGGTCTTCCGAAAGTCATTTCTACTGGTAAAAACAATTAATATTTCACCTAAAAACATTTAGAAAATTTCAAAATAAATAAAATCTATCTACTTTTTAAAACATGATATACCCTGAAATTGGCTTCAGTCAAATACCTCTTCATTTTCTATTTCAACATTTGTAACAACATCCTCTATCCCTGCATATGAAAAATGATTTTTCTCTTAAATATATACCATTCTACGTATATCTAAATCAATAGACTTGTTGAAAGCCGAAGTTTGTTCCTTTTTCAGCTTAACAACCATGATTGTTTAGTTCACAAACAAATATTTGATTGTTTCATCAAATATTTTACAACATAAACTCGTTGTCTTAACAAATTAATTATAGTCTATCAGCACAGACCTACCGATCCTAAACCGAGCAGCCATCTCACATCAGTTATTCATGTGTGCATTATTTCATGTATCCACCATTAATGGATTCGCTAACTCATATCTACAATGAGCATAAAATTAATTGTGTATGTGCTTATAAATTTACACAATAAGAATACAATCTGAGAGCTCATATTTGAGCTTCTCTTCTAATTTCTTTCATAACAACATTATATACCTTTAACAAAATATTGTTGCTTATATTATTATAAATAATAATTAAAAGTAAAACATTAGAATTAAATAAAGTGATATATAATATCGTTGTACAATTAATTGGAATAAATATATTATTAATAGCATACTATCACGATTACGATTATAATGAAAAATTTATTACAATCATGTTCATTTGTGGTTATAGATAAATTTTTGTACATAATTTGGTTACCATTTGGTTAGCTCATTAAGAAATTCAATTACTTATTAGTTTTGAGTATTTTTTTAGTGTCTTAGATGGTAATATTTATTTGTACATAGCTGATAGTCTATCATTTTCTTGCTTAGTTGTTGTCTTTGTTTTCTGGTTAGAATCTTATTACTAGAGAAGAAGTTATTTGTGGGAGGGGAAGGTTAGGCTTTGATGAAGGTATTGGTAAGGAAGGAGTAGGAAGTCCTATCCTTTCTTTAGTCTATTGGGATGGGGGTTCTATAGGGATTTTGATTCCTTGTTCCATAAATCTAAGATCATGTCCTCTATATCCTTCTTTATAGATAATGTCAAAGCCATGTTTCTAGTTTGTTTGTAAATGTGGTGTGGATGGAATTTCATCATAGACCTTATTTAAGTTTGTTGTGTAAATAAACATTGTAGAACCAATAAGATGAATATATTGAGGAGGATAGATCCTTGTAGAATAATGCACATCTTTATTAGCATCATTCATGTTCACTTGAAAGGTAAGAGAGTTCGCTTTCTTTGAATTGTTGGGTTGGAAATAACTATTTTCATCATATAATATTTTATTTCTTCTTAATATAATATTAGGTGACATATCATTATAGAATTATATAAAATCATCTTTTCTAACAATATGTCAATGTCTAAGATAAGCTCTAGGGGAATCATGAGGATCTGAGGTGATAGATGTGTTGAGATTTTAATTATCCACGTTTGAAGAGTGTCTCGCTTGCACTAAAGGAAAGTTATGAGAAGAGGACTCATCATTACTCTTTATTTCTACATCTTAATTGGAGAATCATTGATAGAAGTATTAATTATTTCCTCATGAATAAGGGATACTCTAGAAGAAGTACAAGCACAATTTATATCAATGTCATTTATAGGAGGATTATCAAGGTTATCATCCACTAAATCATTAATGAAATTCTAAAATTCAATAAAAGCATTTAAAAATAACATCATATAAAAACATGAAATTTGTATGAAAGCCTTTAAAACTAAAGTAAATGTTGGAACAATCTTTAACTCCTCATTATGCAACATATTAAGATGCAATGAATCAATGCAAGCAACATGAAGTTAAATAAGCTACCTTTCAACACATGATTGTGATAAATGTAACTAATGATAATTGTAATTAAATATAAAAGTGTAAGCCAATCATATTTTTAAAGATCCACAATAGAAATCAAATCTAAAAACTCCCAATAAAAATTGTGAAAAGCGTGAGAAGCATCAGGTTCATCAAGATGCAATGTTGGGAAATGAGGTTTCACTAGCTTACACATGCAAACTAAGAACCATTCCCAATAATACATTCATTGTAGAACAATAAATTACACCCAACTTCAATCTCTTAGGGGAGCACTTGGATCAACTTTTTTTTATTTTTGAGTTGATGTAATTCGAAATGATGCAACAATTAGGTAAATTCTCATAAATTGATAATTTTTAACATTAAAAAAAAGATACAAAAAAAAACCATCTCAAAAACATAGATCTAGAACTGAGACATAGCAAGGAACCTATCAATAAAATCTACAACTAAAAGTGTTAGTCAGATGTTCTATGTGTCCTAGCCTTGAAGTTATTTCTATTTGCTTGAACTTTGTATTTGGGTTCAACATGCTCTACAAATCTATCACCCTGAAATTTAGCCAAAAGGTCTTAGTCACATGTGCAAAGAAGCATAGTCTAAGGTTTTTTTCCTCTTCAAAGTTTGGAACTACATGTATTTATCTACACTCTAGAACTCTAGAACTCTTGAATATTAGATTTATATCTTGCACATAGAAAAGAGGAAAAAAATGTTGTGCGCGATAGGAGTTTTCCAAAGTCAAACCCTAGGTAATGATTATATTCCACTAAAACTATGATTGATTAGAAAAGAGATCTTACTACTAGTAAGGTAGACACTGAATCTAAACTAAAATGTCAAATTAGAAATACTATACCTTAAGATTGATAGTGGTGATGATGTTATGCTCTTTAGATAAGCCCTCTAGGTGTTGATACAATACATGATAAATCATAACAAAAATCCATCATGAAAACATACATGAAGATAGACTATTATAGCTTGATTCTCCTAGTAATCAAACCTACACTTGAATGAAGGAATTGAGTACTTGAATAGGACTTATGGATTGCGAAAAATGATCAAATGAATTACAAATTATGCCTATATATAAGGATTCAAGGGAATTTTAACTTTGAGGCCAACTTTTAATGATTATATCAAAATATTAGGATCATATCACAAATTATGGGAATCGACAAGTTGCAACACATTTGAAATTGAGCCTCTTTTAGTGGGACTATGGTCCTAGGTTTCCTATTCCACAAAGAAAAGAGAAAAATAGGGGTGGTTCAAAATTGCATATGCCCAAAATATTGGATCAAGTCACTTCATGAATCTATGAAGACAATTTGTATGTGATAAGGCCAAGACAGGCTCAAAAAGACCAAGACTGGGGCACACTAATGCAAGGTATGAGAAAGGAGTGTGAAATTGTAAGAGGTGCAATTTACAACACTATACATGTTTAATATAATCAAACCACAATGGTTGATACTATAAAGAGTGTGTCTCTCAAAGAAACAACAAGAAAACTAGGGGTTTCTCAACCCTTAATTAACTACCTAATAGACTATTCAAATATAAATTTCGTAAGATAAAATTTGCTAGATATTGAAGAATTAAGTCCTAGTTTCCCTATAAAGGATGTTTTTTGATGTCAAGGGTAGTGGTTAAATAATGTATGATGTAAGAGACATTGCTTTCATAGATTTCCTATTTGATAATAAATTAGAGGTCCCAAGAGTTCATAGACTAATTGACTAAAAACAAAAAAAGAAAGAAAGTGATAATACAAATGGTTATGGTAGATGTTGAATTCCATGTAAATAATATCACTCCTAGAGAGGAAACAAAGATATTTGAAGAGAGTGGATGCAAATTTTTAAAAAGATTGTATATTTTCCTAGTAGTCACATTAGATATCATTAGAAGGAAATACATTGATGAAGATTTGATCGCATTTGAGGAGAAAGATAAATATTTATACCTTGAATCTAAAATTAGCAAACAAATGAAAATATGTAAATACAGGAAAATACCTCTACAACCAAGAAATTTTAGGCTACAATGGGTAGTAATGAGCTTACATGAAACCTCATTTTAAGGAGATTTGGTGATACCAATACCCTCAAGTTGCATCCATATTGGCAAGTGCAACATTATTCAATAAAGATGCAACCAAGAAGCCACAAGTATATTTTTAATATATTAAAAAGCCATAAAAAATTATTGTGTGAGTGCAACAACAACATACCATCTCTACTTCCTCTTCCATAAAGAATTGTAATTGAGGCTACTATCCCTAATATAGCCTTTTTTACCCATAATTCCAAGATAGGGAAACATTCATAATGAGAGTTAAGAAGTTGAAATTTTATTTTATTTTTAAAGTAGGGAAGCCAGTAAGAATGTTAAATAGCCTATTTTAGCCATTTTTCATGCATTCAAGTTATGTATTTTTTAGTTTGTTATTGATATTTTACATAATTTTTTGTACATATGTTAAAGACTTTGAGCTATGTAGTTTTTTTATCTATTTAGAGTAGCAAAAGTTGTGGTATATGTTAAAAACTTTGAGCTATCTACATATCATAATTTATTTCAAAGATCAGTTAGAGAGATCGTTGAAGAGTTTGGTCTTACAAAGGTTTCTTAGTTATCATAAGTTTGTTGGTACATATTTGGGTCATTTTTTTGTTTGGATAGAAATTGTAGCAATTGTTATTGCTTAAATTGGTATATCATAAATTATGACTTGTGAAAGAGAAAATCCACTTTAAAGTAAGAGAGTTGGATAAACACTTATTATGAAAAGAAAAGAAAGTTATTGTAACACCCTAGAAAATAGTTTAGAAAGTAGAAGTTAGGAAGATACGAGTTGTTAGATTGAAATAAGAAGGCACCCTCCCCTTGCGAGGAGAGATTTTATCTCATCACACTGTGGTTGAAAGGAACATTTTGTAACCATATTCTAATTACAAAATTTTCAATCAATAGGAAGATGTTACCAAAATATTTATTTCATCCTTTCACATTACTTATTATTAGCTCTAATTTTTGAGAAATACTTTACATGGGGTTACCCTAAACAGTCAAGTTTCACTAGTCAGCAACTCAATTTTTGAAATCTAGGTGAGAAGAATATATTATTTTAAATTTGAATGGGTATTATCCTTTCGTAGGGAGGGTTTCCTATTTTAGCAAGAGGAAATTATGATTAGATCTAGCTATAGGGAAACATTTGAGATTTAAGTTAAGGATGATATTTCATCCACTAGATACAAGGAATATTTTAAATTTTTGTTTTGGATAAGATTAGTCCTGATACATCTATTAGACCAATTAAATTGAGACTCTTTCAAGTCCACATACATTGATCCAATTTTGGTTAGAAAATTTGCAAAGTCTATCATGTTATCTATGTAGTCTTATAAGCCACTAGGTTTATCTACATAAAATAAAGGGGTTTTGAAGTCCCTAATAAACATCTAATGGCCATCTAGGTGGGACTCAAGCAAGTGGGATTTTTTTTCCCACATAAATTTTGTTGTAATTTTTTAGTTAGGAGCATAGATATTGAGCATACTCCAACTTTCATTGGAGGAAAGAGTAGAGAAAGAAATATAATTTTTTTTTATTACACTAATCCATTCTAATACTTCTAAAAGAAAGAGGGTTCCACATAACTTAACAATCCCCCCAGAGGCACCATCAATAAGGGTTATACACAATTTGGTGGAAGACCATAGTTTTATCTAAAATTGATTCAGCCAATTTAAATTCCTAAATAGGAAGAATGTTATGTTTATTATCTTAAGTACTACAATTGAGAAGGTTTTATTTGTGAGGATTGTTCATTTCTCTTATATTGCATGATAAAATATTCATTTTTTGATCTTTTGTGTCCTAATATGTTATCAAGGCATTCCCTATGTGTTTCTCTATGTGACAACCTTCCTTACCTTGAGTGATTTCCCATATCTACCTTTTTTGTACTACTATTGTTTTGGTTTTGTTGTCCATTGGGATATATTTAAACTCTTGGATAATCGGGTTTCTCAAGGGAATTTTCCAAATGTAGTATAATTTTCACTAAGTTTTGTGAGTCAAGAGGCATCGAAGAGGCTTCCAAATTTGAACTACAATCCTTCCCTAATGTTATCTCTTTCTCAATATCCATCTTATTTTTATCTTGCTCATCACATATAGAGTCTGTAGTTTCTTGGTAGTATTTTCTTTCCTCACTTGAGCTTTTAGAGTCTAAACTATACGTATTTGGGTTATCTTTGAGAATGTCAACAAATACAAGGTTCCCCTTTACTAAAACAAGCTTATTAACCCATTTCTTTTAATTTTACTATTGCATTTCACTATCTTCTAGGATTGTAGAAGAGGCGACCTTACAAATTCTAATATTAATAGCCATAGAGTTAGTCTTCTCATTATCAATTTTACCTAAATGGTTTACCACAAGAGGGTGAAAGAGAATCTCAAATTCCTTCCCTAAAATGGAGACAAGCCAGAATTTCTCATTTCTTCACCAAATTTAAAACTCTAGGGAGGATTGCTGATATACTCTTTACCATTCTTGTCTATATTTTTAGCTCCTTTGATTTTATACTTATCAACTAAGTGACCAATTTTTTTACAATTTTGGTAAAAGATACCAAAATTTTCATAAATGATGGGTTGACACCATTTTTTGAACTTGTAGTTTAGGGAGGTTTTTATGGGCTAACATCTTATTCATTTCAATATTAATATAGCACCTTGAAAACATTGACTACGATTGTTTGAGGGTTTCCTTGTCAATAGTGATGAAGACTCCAAAATATTTAGTAATAATTTTAAAAATATTAGGACTCCAATATTATATAGGGACCCTAGGAAGATAACCCCATGTCATGAAAAATCCTTCCCAAGTTTAGAACTAAGTCAAATCCAAGTTTTCATTTACAAATGGAGGGATCATTATGGTGTCCTTTGTCAAAAAACCAAGGGCCTTCTAAGGGAAAATTAACTATATCTTCTTTAATTAAAAAAAAATAGGAAAAGGACATCTAAACACTATAAGCCTTGATGAGTGACACACACACCCTCACACACACTTAAGTTTTAAACCGAGGCTAAGTATCTAAGAGATAACTATAGAAACCATAATTGACAAATTCTAAAACCATAGGAAAACCATCATAATGACAATAGCTATAACAATGGTAACATGAGCCTTTAACTATGACAGTAACTGCTAGTGGAAAAAATATTCATGACATTAATAAAGATAATTAAATACTTGATCAGATATAACATGGATCATAACTTATCATTGATTTATTTGTATAGTATAAAGACAACTAGATTAAAATGAAATTTTTACAATTACTTAATCAAACAACACAAACAAATTCTCAGTTACACATTCAACAACATTGGTTCGATCCACCATGTTTATCAAGGATACATTAACATCTTTTATTATACCAATGATAGTAACTTCTTGCCTCTTTTATCAATCTTCTCCCTAGAAAATTGACGCCCTCTCACCATCATTCTATTAAAACTACCTTCCTTGCAAAAAATTGATTTGTCCTTTGTCATGTGTCTAACTTCTCTACTTTGCATTGTCTAGTCTGTGACCATGAGCTCCTTCCAATCTCTTGAACTCTCTTCTAGAAATCAATACTTCCTTCTATTTTGTGTTTCCTCATTCCCATAGCCACTCTCCTCCAATAATTTTGTCCCCCTCTTGTCAGACCTTTCTGTCACATATATAACTCCCCTATCTTTGACAACCATCCTATTGACGACTGTTTTCACACACTCGCTAATAGTCAGGTAGCCAATGTGAACACTCACCATTTCTCCTGAAAACCAATAAGTTATGGGGAACTGATCACTCCAAGGTCTCTATAGTTGGGTCTTGAAAGTGATGCGCAACCCAATGGTTGATGCAGGTGTACCTGTTAAGGGGTGTGCTGGTTGAAACTAAATCCCAATAGCTTTTAATAACTTAACTTCCTTTTATTATATTTTATGATTTAAGATTCTTCTGAAAATAAATTACAAGAGATAGGGAAACAAGAAAATAACAGTGAAACCAATTCAATGAAAAATTAACGAACTACTTAATTAGTACCTTGCAATCCAAAATTCATGAAATCTTATCTAAATCAGCATTCAATAATGGACCTCCAGTAAACCTGCAAAGTCAGCAGCCTTATAGACTCATGGAAAGAATATCACCACAATATTGTCTATCCCAATAATTCTCATACACCACTTACATGCACAGTATGATTCATAAAGAAATAAAGAGAAGATCAGAACACATTGTTGATTTCAAACAATAGACATTACTAGATTACAAAGAACAAACTCGTATAACATATGCATAGATCAGGCAATCTATAAGGTGCTTATTGTATTAATTTCAAATAATGTGTCACAAAAATAACTCAAGTTCATAACAATCCACAAAAATAATCTAAAATTTCTATGTGGGCCTCAAATCATCAATTTATGGACCCTTACAAATGAATCAAACTCCTCAATTTATAGAGCTTTCTCCCCTACTTTCTAGGAAATAAACCTAATCTAAATTAAGAACTCAAATGAATGGAGTCACAATTGACTTGCAAGTCTCTGCCTCTATACTCTAGTTAACTACTATGAAACAAAGGCTAGGTGAGCACTACAAAGACCATGTTGTATGAGCCAGCCTCTCATAGTCATCCAAAATTTTGCTCAAAAATGTAACGTAAGTTGGAGACTTAGTTGGAGTCCCAGTGGGGAAATCATGCAAAAACTCCTTTTCAAAGTCATGCTATCTTTAGCAACTATACATTTATCTTTTAATTATTTTTATAGGACTTATAATTGTTGATGATACATGCAACCACCTCGGTAGGAGGATCAGCAACATGCTTGATTCTAAATTTGTACATTTTCACAACTTCCTCCGCATTTTTTCTTTCCCTTTCTAACTCATCTATTGTCTCTGCAGCGTGTTGACATTGTGTTATCAAATATGTATTTGTCCATCAATGTAACACTAAACTATGCTGAAGGTGCAAAATGTTGGGCCTCATACGCATCCCACTGGCTAAGTACTTGATCTTCCTCCATAGCTTCCACATTGGTTATTCGCAGTCCCAAAACTCCTAGTAGCTATCCTAATTCTCATACTTTTCCACTATCTAGAGGAGGGGAGATCGAATATCTATTACATTGTTCACATACTGTTGAAGCATTTCCATCTTCAACTGCAGAATGTATGTTTAAGACTGCAAATTCTTATAGGTATATCCACCCAAGAGGTCCCCCTTTATTATTTATTCTTCTCCTAAGTGCAAAAATTTATTCAATGCCCAGAATTGCTTGTTAAAAGTGTTGAGCTTCTGCTCCCACTCCTGAGAGTAAGAAAACAATGCTCCCCCCACTTGCATAGCCTTCTTATATTCCCTCATGGCATTCTACAAAATAAATCTAAATTTAGATGCATTTATTTGTGCCCATGATTTTGCCATGGTGGCCACCTGTCTTACCTAAACCAATGTTTTTACATCTTCTTCAAGGAGTGATGAGGTTGAAGGTAAATTATCATTTATACAAGTATGTAAAGGCCTGCCCATCTCTGCCAACAACTGCTTCTACTTCTCTAGCTGTGCTTTGACCTCTGCATGGGAGATGAATTCCTTTTCCATTCACCCCCTGATGATGCTAGTAGCCAATTCCAAGGTATCTAATTCCCCCCACTTCATCTGCTTACCTAGTTTTACCTATGACACTTGGTACTTTGGAGAGCTTTGACCTTCTGCCTGCACAAAACTGCTATATCTGCAAGCACATCACCAGAACCTATTCTTAACAAATGATGTACAGTCTTGGCCTTCTTAGCTTTCCTTGGTTCTTCAGTGATTTCATGTTGTAGTGTAACTTTTGGTAGCACTAATTTCCTTTTCTTTTTCTTGAAGGTGAATTCTAATCATTTCGACACATCCTTATTTTTATCACCTTCGTGAGGCACAATGTCAGTGGTCACTATGTGCACATCTAACTGTTCTTTTGCTTAATCTTTCTCCTCTTCTTCTATGTGATTAAGGCCTTGGGGTGAAGCAATTTGATGGGCTAGACTACCTTGGAGAGAAGTATCAACATTCAACTATTGTTGCTTGTGTAACTCCCCTGACTTATCACTGATCTCTTCCCAAAATATCCTACCATCTTTATCTATTTCTCCCATACCATTCTTGGCAGCTATCTCTTTCAAAAAATCCTCTTGGTCCTATGGAGTTATGATTAGTCTTTCATCTTGTGAACCTTCCACCTCATTTCATTCTTTCTCTTCTCTAAGTGGTTGTTGTCCCACAGGTTGTTCCTCCTCTTGGTCAAAGTTTGTTTCAATGCTATGGACACTTGTTGTGTTCATCGTAGGTCTTAATGCCTTTGTCCTAGGAGGCATTATTATTGTATCAGTTGGTGGTGGCATAGGGGCAGTAGTAGCAGACATCAAAATTGGAGCTTGTGATGCGATGGTGGATGGAGGCTGAGTGGGGGCACTTGTCATATCAGGAGGAGGAGGTTGTGCACTTTCATCCTTTTTTCCTTTCTCTTCTTCCTCTTAAGTTCCTTCTCCTAGTGTTTATCTGATTTTCATCTTCACAGGAAGAACATCTACTAGTGATACAACACCTAGTCCTTCTCTTACTCCAAAATCTATAGCCTTTTTCAAAAGTTCATATTTCCTCATTTATTCCTTGACTTTCTTCAACAATTCCTCAATACTCTCTTTGGGCTCAACAAATTCATCTGGGTCAGTTGACGTGTTCTTTCCAGAACTAGACCTTGTCTGATGGGCATATTCCTTATAACCCCTTGACTGGGGACCACCTGAAGTAGATTCCTTTTGCTTCCCTTACAAAGCACTTGGCCTAACCCTCAAGCTTAGCCATTGTCTAGTTATATCTACAATAGTCTGATTTAGTCTTTCTATATCTGTATCTTTCTATGCTGACCACCTTATGGAAGAGAGAGGCTTCTTGTCAATTTCTTGCTCTTTATATACATGATCCAATAATTCACCATCAGATCCCTTAGTTCATTGGGGAGATTGGTCTATTTCAAAACCTCTAATCTAAGGTACTGACAACCTACAATAATTATTTTCTCTAACCTCAAAATTGTCTTGAAGGTTTGCCCAAAAATCCTCCAATCTAGACTTATGCCCCTCGTATTCTTTTGGCATGGTTTGTTTTAGCTTTCCATAGGGATCGTAATACTCCCTTGAATAATTAAATTCCTTAAGATTTAAATCCTGGAGCTCCTACTCTGCTATCTTTATTACCTAGATCTTTGAACAAGAGAAATAACCAATAGAAACTGAGAGATATATACCCGCCTTATATTTTTAGGACAAAAGGGATTGATGGCTGAGCATCTTCTTGACATATTCTAATAAAATAATGCAACCATTGTAGTATCGTGGCAACAACATAGGGTTCACTCTGAACCCACTAACCCTGATATATGTAGAGATGCCCATTCTTTGATGATTGCCATTGCTTCTAGGCTTATCATGTAACTTGGATCACATGTGAGTTTAATGATAACAGGGAAAAGGAAGGCATCATTTATTCCTTTAAAATGCACCTTTGCATTATTTAGAGGAAGTTGTAACTAATATTCCCACACCTTCTACTTCCCATCCTCATTTCCTAGCTAACCCTCTATTTGCAATCCTGGAAATTTACTTGCTCTTGTAGCCAGCCAGATAACATAGGAAGTGAAGAATAATTTCTTCGTTTGATGCACCTCTTCATCTTCTTATGGATGTTATCAAAGAGAATGTGGGCCCACTCAAAGTATTGTTTCCCTATAAGTATAGTTTTCATGAAATGGAACATCCAAGGATGGAAGTGTCAACAATTTGGCTTGCCAAAGACCTTTCTCAACATGATGATTAAGTCTCATCGAGGCTCTTTAAAATATTCCCTCAATGAGACTTAATCATATGCCTCTTCTTTGAAGCAATATTGTTACTCCATACTCCAGCAGCTTCTTAATCTATTGTTAGGAGTACTTAATCCCTCATAGGTGAACCAAACACAAATCCCAACATATGCACTGATAAATCAACTATAGTTCTACCTTGATCATCTATACACTTTCTATCTTCATTTTAGATCTATGAAATAGTCATAATAAATTCAATAATTTGAACTGATTGCGGGAAGATGGTCGCCTCCACCAAGCCTAATCTCTTAATTCTCCTCAATATGCCCCGCCTCTATATCTGTCACCCATTTAATTTGGTCATCCAACTTTGAAACATAGACCTGCCCTTGATATTGATATTTCATGGTTATAGGGAGATTTTCCAACTCCTTGCCTCTCTTCCTGGAGGTTGAGTCCATCTAAATTATCTAATATGCAAGAAAGGATCATAGATTAGTTCATTGCATACTTAAAAATATCAACAATATCATCCACCTTAGGACTCCAGGGTTCCTATGTGAACAAATTCCTTTTAAAACAACTAATTTTAGAACTCCAGGGTTCTAGGGTTCGAACGTTAGCTTAGGCTTTGAACAAGTAAGTCTGAAACTCTAAGGCTCTAGGGTAGATAAAACACATGGATTCCAAAACTCTAGGGTTTTGGGGTAAATAGGAAAAGCTGACCTCGAGACTTCGGGGTTTCGAGGTCCCAAGGTAGTTCAATAGGGCACCAAGAAGATGCTTCGAAACTCTAAGACTCCAAGGTTCTGAGGTTAAAGAAGTGGCCAAAAGAAAAAGTACCTTTGGACTCCAAGGTTCTGGGCTCTGAGGTTGGGAGTAGTTTACTTCATCGGTTTAAGATGATCTAGAACTTTGGGGTGAACACATGACCTAAAAGGAATCAACCTCAGCACTCCGGGGTTCATGGGTAAAGAAAACTACCCAGCCCAAAAATCTGGAACTCTGGGGTTGTGGGGTTTGGAAAACCTAGGGCCCACAAAAAGAACAAAACATGCAAAGATGAGTGAAAATATTAACAATCAACCAAGTCCAAAACTAAACAGGACTAACTCTTAAGTGTGTGCGCATGATTTATTACTCCATCATTTTTAATAATGAAGACAAATAAAAGAAATTGAGCCCAAGATACGTAGGTGAAATCAATCAATGTGTTTCGTGCAAGGTTACCCTAGGCATAGCTCTGCTACCAACCAGGCATTCATAGCCTTGACAGAGATACCTCTGGTTCCAATCAAGCAATGCTCCACTGCCCACCAGGCATCCATAGGTCCGGTGGAGAATAGTTGAAACACCCAAGTTTAGTTTCTTTAAGTGGATCATTTATTTTCTCTTTCTTTTATTCTTGAAAAAATCATGGAATATAGAAGGACTATCTCTTTCATAACCTTTAAGCAACTTTCAAACATTGAAGTCTGATTACTTTGCTGGGAACCGTGTTGGACAATGTGAAATATCCCAACTTCTGATTTTTCACTTGGAAACAAGTTCATCTGATATCTTACAAAATTTTATGATGTATCGTAGTGTGATGATAGTGCTAACTAATCAAACTAGCCTTTTCCAATTGAGGGTAAAAAACTCAAATTATATTTAAACCATTATATACCACCTTGGACAAGTGTAGACAAAGGTTTCAAAATTAACTAAATAATAATGAAGTTGTAAAGAACAAAGAATCAACGTCTCTCAAAATTTGGCAACCTATCATGCAAAGAAAACCTCCCTTTTAGAATCTTTGAGAATAAACATATATCCTGACACAACAAAATGAAAGCGAACAAAATGAAGCAAACAAACAAAAACAAAAAGGGAAACAAGCATGCAATAGAGTGAAAATACAACAAACATGCAAACCTAAACAAGCAACGTAGCAAAAGAAAAAAACCAAAAACAACTAATCTACTATAGTACAATAGATCAAGCTTTACTAGGGATTAATTAAAATAGTGCATGAGGAACTGACCATTGATAGGAAATGGTACAATTTCTCCAGTCAAAAATCTTAACCTAAAGGTCTTCTCTCCTAAAATTTTGGCTATCTGGTAAGGACCTAACCACAACCTTTCAAATGGTGATCACCCTTCTTCTCCTTGGCCTTATCTCATAATAGAACTAGGTCAAAGATCCTAAAGGGTTTCACCTTGGCTCTTTTGTTAAACCATCGCTTAACAATGACTTGATGCTTAGCGAAGTGTTGTAGGGTATTAATCCTTTTCTCATCAAGTTTTAACAGATTTAGGAGACAAACTTCTACTTGATCCTCAATTTCAATTTATCTCATTAACTGGAGGACATATATTTATAAATTTATCAATAAAATAGGAGTTTTTCCATAAACGAGGTAATATGGAAAATTTCCCAAGGCGCTTTTAATTCTGGTTCGATCACCCCATAGGGCGTATCTCAACTGATTGTGCCAATCTCTGGGATTTTTCTCGAGTAGCTTTTTAATGACATCTAAGATGTTCTTGTTCATAGATTCAGCTACTGTATTACCTTGTGGATAGTAATTGGATGAGTATTTGAATATCACCTTATACTCATATGTCCATTGCATCAACTATGCAAAAGTAAAAGCAGGGTTGTTGTCACATACTAGAGCGAATGGCATACCAAACCTAGTGATAATGTATTCTTCAATGAATTTTAGGACCACCTTTGTAGTAGCATTTCGACATGCTATGGCCTCCGTCCATTGAGTGCAGGAATCTATTGCTGTAAGAATGAACTTATATCCTATAGACGAATTAGGATTGATGACACTAATGAAATACAATGCCCATTGGGTGAACTGTCTTAGCTCAAACACTGGTTGGAGAGGCATGGTAGTATTCCTCTCTCTGGAAGTTGACATTTGGCATGTATGACAATGGCGAACATTCTCATGAGTATCCTTAAAAATAATAGGCCAATAATACCCAATCTTCAGAATCTGATGTGTAGTGGCATCTGCTAACCCATGACTTGTACCATACTTCCCATGGAATTCCTCAATCATTTGATGGGCTTCATGATGATCAAGACATTGAAGGTAAATACCTTCATATTTTTTCCTATAAAGTGATGAATCCTTGACCATATAATTGGCACTTTTGAGCCTTAAAGATCATCTTTGTATGGCTGTCAACCCCTTAGGACACTTGTTATTTAAAAAAATAAAAACCAAATCTGTGTACCTTGGGTCCTGCTTGAATGACTGTAATGTATACTACTGGCATTGGATTTGAGAGATATTAGTTGCCATAGTTTGAGACAAACCCTGGCCTCTCACTAACTTCATTGGATGCATCTCTAGATCAAACTCTTGTAAACTAGTCATCCATTTCCCTCGATGTTCTCCCAGCTCTCATTGCATAAGAAGTGACTTAACTGCTTGATCAAGTACATTTGCATTGACTTTACTTCTCAAGATATAATGTCTGAATTTCTTCACTGCTCTTACTAAAGCAAAATTCTATTTCTCAAGAGCAGAATATCTCACCTTGGTACTCTTAAAAGGGGAACTCATGAATTTGATGGGTTTCACGTCCCCTACTTGCCTTTGTGTCAAAATAGTCATTCCTAAATGCAATGCAGAAAAAGAATATATATAAAAAGGTAGATTATAGTCAAGACTAGTTAATATAGGAGCTTTAGTGATGGACTTCTTGATCGGGGTGGAAGTATCTTTTTCTTCAGCAATCCATTCAATCTTAGCATCCTTCTTCATATTTTCATTTAGTGTCTTGACTATCTCTGCAAACCCAGTGATAAATTTTTTGACAAAATTGATCTTCCTGAAGAAAGATATCATCTCCTTTTTACTTCCAAGAATCTACAATTTTACAAATTCATTGACTTAATCTGGGTCTATATATATTCCTCTTTTAGAGACTACATGACCAAGGAGCTTCCATTCAGCCACCCCGAATACACACTTCTTGGGATTAATGGATATCCCATATCTTTGACATCTTTCTAACGCTTTATGGAGGTGACCTAGGAGATCTCCTCTGACTTTAGAAAATATAGTCATGTAATCCATATATATAATAATACATTTTCCAATCAGGTCTTTAAAAGTTGTGTCCATTGCTCTTTGGAAAGTTACTCCAGCATTAACTAACCCAAACAGCATCCTTCGGTGTGTATAAGTTCCCCACTTCATAGTAAATGTTGTTTTCATGTGGTCTTCATGGTTCACCAAAACTTGTTTATATCTAGAATAACCATCTAGGAATGACATCATTTGTGAACCATTAACAATCTGTAATACCTCATATATGGAAGGGAACATATAATTATCCTTTTCTTATGTCTTATTGAGGTTGTGAAAATCAACACAAAGCTAGATTTCCCCATTCTTTTTTCTTATTGGCACCAAGTTGGCAACCCAAGTGGAGTTACATAATAGGAAAATAATCCTAACAGTGAGCAACTTTTGAACTTCCTTGAAAATCAAGGGTTGTATCAATGAATTAACTGGTCATTGCTTCTATCTAAACAACATTATATTGGGTTTCAAAGGTATAACATGAGTGATGATTGATGTAAAGAATGTTTTCAGATCTTCGTACTCCATACTATAACAACAATGTAGTCTTTTAAGATTTGCAAAATTTTCTCTTTCATTAGGAGTACAAATCTTCCCAATGTACACTATATTCTCTTGGCCTTTTGAACCAATATTATGTGGTCCATATTTCCCGACATCTGAATCCATTGTCAATTTCTCTTTTACCTTGGGATCGTAATCAAAAAGCCTCTCTAGAGTGACCATACCCTTGGGAATGACATTTGTAGGCAAATTTATAATTTCTTCATTACCCCCTTCATCAAGGTCATTTGATTTGTCCTTCTCATCAATGATTTGTTCTTCAAAAGCCCCTAAATTAGAAAGAAAAACTAGAATTTTGGTATCATCTTCGAAGACTTGAAAGTGTTTGATGTTATTGGGAACAACAGGTGTAGAGACCAACTCTACAGAAAACCTCTTCAAAGGAGACTAGCTCACTAGTTCTAGTGTACTTGCTGCATCAGCCAATGCATCTGATATCCCATTTACTTTCCTTGGCACCAGCTGAATATTGAAAGCATCAAAATCATCAACCAACCCCCATACTCTATTCCTATATGTTTCTAACCTTTTCTTGTGACATGCATATTGGCTTCTTACTTGCTTAACCACCAATTTAGAATATCCTTGCACTCTTAAGCATTTAGCTTCCTTCTTATAAGCAAAGAGTAGTCTTCTAATTAGGGCCTTGTACTCAGTCATATTATTAGTGCAAGGGAATTGGAGTCGATAGGAGGCTAGAAAAGTTTTCCCTTTGGGACTTGTTAACTCGATGCCTACTCCACTGCCTTGCTTGGATCTAGACCCATCAAACTTTAGAAAACATACTTCATCTTTCAGTTTCTTTACATTCTCCACCTTAGGATTAGTAATCATATTAGTTTCTAAAATTACAGGTTCCAAGAGAACTTCAAGGTTATTGGGAATGGACTTTTCTTCTTGAGACTGGACTTGAGATTGAGTCTCTTCATTTTCTTGTTTGGGTGGAGTCTCTTCCTCCCCGTATTTGGAAATCTCTACCATAAGGATTTCTTGTCTACAAGGCTTCAACTAGGGTATTTTTGTTGCAACTTTCTCCCTTTAAAGAATTATCTTCTCACAACTTGGTGTTTGAATGTCCTCAACCACAATATCATAATTATTATATTCGCATGAGATTGGACTCATCAATTTGGTAACTTCATTTTGGCATGGGATAAAAGATATCTCTGAGTGCTCCTCATGATGTATTCGACACCATTTTGGGAGCAGCAAATCATATACTTTCATGGTATCCCCCAACAAACACATCCCTTGTTTTACTGCTATAATAAAGTCCTTCACCCACCCTCTATGTTTAGTCATATTTGCTTGATGTAATTGGGGAACGATCAGTGTAGAGAGGGTGAGAATTTCATTTATCCTATAGACTCTGAGACTCACCTCAGTATATGCCACTTCATTAGGAGCTCCATAGTCTGTAACCAATTTGTTCAATTTTGGTTCACTATCAATTCGGATATGGTTTCTCACACCTTTCCATGGAAGCCATAAATATGTAAAACAGGTTGAGAAGTAGCCTCCCAAATTTTTTGACCAATCTCTACTGAGAAGTGTCCCATATACCTCTGGAATATCAACCATTTGAATGTCGTTGTAACAAGATATGTGGGGATCAACACCCAACTGGATATACAAATCTTTTAATTCTCCAATTACATTGACCGTAGTCTTGTCCAATTGTACCACCTTAATATTTGCACACACTGAGTTAAGACCAAGATTCTGACATATAGAGTATGACATTACATTTACAAAAGCTCCTAAATCTATGAAACAGTTATGCAAATTATTTCCACATATCTTCAAACTAAGTAGAAATGGTGGGTTCGTGATCGCATCATTACTGACATTGGCATTGACTTCATTCAAATCAGCCATCTTAACCTCATTGCTTTGAGACTTGAATAGTTCCAAGTTCTTAAGGAGAGCGTTCTTTTTCTCAGGGCAATATTTCAAAACCTCCATTAAGGACATTGTGGTAGCAGTTCTTTCCATCTCCTTGGAAACATCAAAAGATCCTTTCAAAATATATTCTTGCCCCTGAATTTGTCTAGGACATGCTCCTCGAAAATCTTGAGGAGGGGGAGGATTGTTAATTGCATTTGCATTGGGAGGTACAAATCCACCCTTTTGGGGAGGTGGTTCCATCAATGGAGCCTTTCCTTGACTTCATAGGTTATCATTGTTTCTAGTCTGAAAGGCTTGGGCATCATAAAAACACGGTTCACCTTCAAATTCTGCTTCAAAATCTTTGCATAGGAAGGTATCAACCAACATTGCGGTATTAACTTTCTCAGGTTCCTCATTAGAGAAATATTTTGGTTGAGAATAATCTTGAGAAATCCTAATGATTTTTTCGAACTAGGCGCAATAGACCTCTGAATGTGATGATGTATCATGCAACCTATGCCAATTAGTTAGTAAATTCATGTCAGCAAGGTTAATACTTTGTGTATTATTTTGGTTGTCTCTTGCATCAGGATGATCATGGTTCACCCCACCATTGTTTGGACCCGTGTTCCATTGCCTATTATATGGCTTGTTGTTATTATACCTTTGGTTTTGGTTTTGATTGTTATGATCTCACTAATTATTGTGTGATTGGGGTTGGTTGTACCCTCCTAGAGGATTCATCTTCAATTGAATCATATCTGAAGTAACTTGTGAAATCATCTTCTTTACTGCATCTACTTTAGTGAATATGTGTGATCCTTGATTCTCTGGCATGGTAGTTTGGAATTGGTTTGCTACATTGGAATTACCAAATTGTTGATTTTCCGCTTGTACTTGACCAGTATATTGTGTTTGAGTAGGAGCGGTATTAGTATTAGTCTACCAAGTTGAAGGTTGAGCAGCAAACTATTGATTAGCCTGAGGTTGAGAGGCATAGATTGGTATCGGGTTCATTGTAGGGGCTCCTATAGGTAAAGGTGATGGTACCCCAGGGAGTTGGTTATAGTTCCTTTGATTCACTCCTATGGGTAATTTGTATCCAATTCCCCCTGGTGTTTTGTTCAACTTGTGATTCATGTTGATTTCCAACACATAGACCTTCGCCAGCGTATTCCTTTAATCTTCGGGGACACTCTTTTTGATAAACATAGTGATCCATGTATTAATAGATCTTAGATATGAGTCAATTGCTATGTTGGTTGCTACATGGTAAGGATCCTTTAACCTCTTATATAATATTTGAAAGCTGGTATTAAAAGTTGTCAGAGGTTCATTTGGTGACTTTTAAAAGAGGCAAATTGATGGTACAATGTTCCAGGATCAACATATACTCAAAATTTATCAATAATAGCTTTCTCCAAAACATCCTAGTCAGTCATGGAATTTATTGTTAGAGTCATAAACTCAAATTTATCAATAATAGCTTTCTCCAAACATCCCAGTCGATGATGGAATTTATTGTTAGAGTCAAATACCAATTATATTCATTCTCCCCAAAGGAAAATGGGAAGAGCCTGCATACCACATCTTGGAGTTCAATATTGTTATGAATGACTGCATATTTGAATGCTTCAATATGCTCATCAACCGTCCTAGCCCCCAAATAGTAGAATTTACTGCAAAATTTATTTGGGTTTCTAGGGAGGTCATATATACACCTTGGTATAGTTCCTAATAGTATGTGGTCTTTGGCTAAAGTAAGCGATTGAAGGTGGTGATGGTGGATGTTGAGCAGCTAAAGGTGCAATGATGGGCTACGAACTAGGGATCAGTTGATCTTCTACGTTGGGTATGGATGACTATGCTAGTGAGGATGTTGAAGGTTGTCCCTTAGCTTTATTTATTTTCTTCCTAATCATAGGGCCTAGCTCCACTAAGCCTAAAGGAGAATAATTATTCTGAAGAACTCTATAAAACCTTTCTAGGGAAAAAGATGATATACGATCCAACTTAATACCACAATTTCTCAGTTGTGGAAGAGTAGGATTGGTAAATAATTGTCTCTGTGAATACCATATTAAGTCATAGTATGACTGGGGGACTATCTCTTGAGGGGATTAGTATCTAGCCCTCCTTCTAGTGCCAGTTTTTGTTGACGACCATTTTGACACACTAGCCAACAGTCAGGTAGCCAATGTGAACACTCACCACCTCTCCTGAAAAGCAATGATTTTTGGGGAACTGATCACTCAAAGGTCTCTATAGTCGGGTCTTGATGGTGATCGGAATTCCAATGGTTGATGCAACTGTACCTATTAAGGGGCCTATTGATTGAAACTAAATCCCAATAACTTTAATAACTTAACTTCCTTTTTTTGTATTTTATGATTCAAGATTCTTCTAGAAATAAATTGAAAGAGATAAGGAAATAAGAAAATAACAGTGAAACCAATTCAATGACAACTTAATGAACTACTGAATTAGTACCCTGCAATCCAAAAATCATCAAATATTATCTAAATCAACATTTAATTATGGACCTCTAGTAAATCTGGAAAGTCAGCAACCTTACAAACTCATGGAAATAATATCACCACAATATTGTCTATCCCAGTAATTCTCATACACCACTTACATGCATAGTATGATTTATAAAGTAATAAACAAAAGATCAGAACATGTTGTTGATTACAAACAATTGACATTACCAGATAACAAAGAACGAACTCGTAGAACATATGCATAAATTAGGCAATCTATAAGTTGCTTCTTGTATTAATTTCAAAAGATGTGTCACATAAATAACTCAAGTTTATAACAATCTGCAAAAATAATCTAAAATTTCTAAGTGGGCCTCAAACCATCAATTTTTGGACCCTTAAAAATGAATCAAACTCCTTAATTTATAGATTTTTTTGTGATAATTTCTAGGAAAAAAACCTAATCTAAATTAAGAACTCAAAAGTTAGGAGTCACAGTTAACTTGCAAATCTCTGCCTTTATACTCTAGTTAACTACTACAACACAAAGGCTGAGTAAGGACTATGAAGACCATGTTGTATGAGCTAGGATTTCATAGTCATGGCAAATTTTTCTCAAAAATAGATCATGAGTTGGAGACACAATTGGAGTCCCAATGGGGAAGTCATGCAAAAACTCCTTTTAAAAGTCATGCTATATTTAACAACTATACGTTTATCTTTTAATTATTTTTATAGGACTTATAATTGTTGATGATACTTGCAATCACCTTGGTAGGAGGATCAACAACATGCTTGATTCTGAATTTGTACTTTTTCAAAACTTCCTTTGCATTCTTTCTTTCCCTTTCTAACTCCTCTATTGTCTCTGCATCCTGTTGACATTGTGTAATCAAATATGTATATATGTCCATCCATCTAATATTAAACTAATCTGGAGGTGCAAAATGTTGGGCCTCATACGCATCCCACTAGTTGAGTACCTGATCTTCCTCCATAGCTCTCACATTGGTTATTTCCAACCCAAAAAATCCTAGTAACTTTCCTACAATTTTCACGTACTTTCCCACTATCTTGAGGAGGGGAGATCAAATATCTGTTACATCCTTCACATACTATTGAAGGATTTCCATCTTCAACTCCAAAATGTATATGTAAGACTGCAAATTCTTATAGCTATCTCCACCAAAGAGGTTCTCCTTTATTATTTCTTCTTCTCCTAGACACAAAACTTTATTCAATGCTTGAAGCTGCTTCCTAAAAGTGTTGAGATTCTGCTCCCACTACTGAGAGAAAGATGACAATGCTCCTCCCATTTCCATAGCCTTCTTATATTCCCTCATGGTATTCTGCAAAAATAGTCTAATTTTAGATGCATTTATTTATGCCGATGATTTTTCTGTGGTGGCCAACTATATTACCTTAACCAATGCTTTTACATCTCCCTATGGGAGTGATGAGATTGAAGGTAAATTATCATTTATACAAGTATCTAAAGGCCCGCCCATCTCTACCAACAACTACTTGTACTACTCCAGCTGCACTTTGACCTCTACATGGGAGGTGTATTCCTTTTCCATTCACCCCCTGACGATGCTAGCAAGCAGTTCTAAGATATCTAATTCTCCCCACTTTGTCTGCTTACCTAGTTTCACCTATGACACTTCATACTTTGGGGAGTTTTGACCTTCTTCCTCCATAGGAACATCTATATCTAAAAACATATCACTAGAACCCATTCTTGACAAATGATGTATAGTCTTGGCCTTCTTAGATTTCCTTGGTTCTTCAGTGATTGCCTGTTGTAGTGTAACTTTTGGTAGCACTACTTTACATTTCTTTTTCTTGAAGGTGAATTCTAACCATTGTAGCACATCCTTATTTTTATCACCTTCATGAGGCCCGATGCTAGTGGTCACTATGTGCACATATGACTGTTCTTCTGCTTCATCTTTCTCCTCTTCTTCTATGTTCTTAGGGCCTTGAGGTGAAGCAATTTGATGGGCCAAACTATCTTGGAGAGAAATATCAATGTTCAATTATTATTTCTTGTATAACTCCCCTAACTTATCACTGACCTCTTCCCCAAATATCCTACCATCTTTATCCATTTCTTCCATGCCCTGCTTAGCAGATATGTCTTTCATAAAATCCTCTTGGTCCTATGGAGTTAAGATTAATCTTTTGTCCTGCAAATCTTCAGCCTCATTTCGTTCTTTCTCTCCTGCAAGTGGTTGTTGTCCCACAGGTTGTGCCTCCTCTTGGTCAAAGTCTGTTTCAATGTTATGGACAGTTACTATTTTCATAGTAGGTCTTAATACCTGTGTCCTGGGAGGCACTATTAATGTATCAGCTGGTGGTAGCATATGGGCAATATCAAATGGCATCAAAATTGGAGCTTGGGTTGCGGTGGTGGATGGAGGCTGAGTGGGGGCACTTGTCATATGAGGAAGAGGAGGTTGTGCACTTTCATCCATTTTTCCCTTCCCTTCTTCATCCTGAGTACCCTCTCCTAGCATTTGTCCAATTGTCATCCTCACAATAAGTACCTCTGCCAGTAGCATAACACTCAGTCCTTCTCTTACTCCAAAATTTGTAGCCTTTTTCAAAATTTCAGATTTCCTCATTTGTTCCTTGACTTTCTTCAACAATTCCTTAGTACTCTCTTCAGGCTCAGTAACTTCATCTATGTCAATTGACATGTTCTTTCAAGAACTAGATATTGTCTTATGGGTGTATTCCTTATAACTCCTTGGCTGGGGAACACCTGAATTAGATTCCTTTTGCTTCCCTTTCGAAGCGCTTGGCCTAACCTTCAAGCTTAGCCATTGTATAGTTCTATCTACAACAATTTGAGTTATTCTATCTATATTTGTATCTTCCTATGCTAATGACCTTATGGGAGAGAGAGGCTTCTTGTCAATTTCTTTCTTTTTATATACAGGATCCAAAATTCACCATCATCCCTTAGTTATTTTGGGAGATTGGAGGTTTGCCCAAAAATCTTTCTTTTCTCTAACCTCAAAACTATCTTGGAGGTTTGCCCAAAAATCCTCCAATCTAGACATATGCCCCTCATATCCTTTTGGCATTGTTTTTTTTTATATTTCCATAAGGATCATAATACTCCTTTGCATAATTAAATTCCTTAAGATTTAAATCCTGGAGCTCTTGCTCTGTTGTATTTGCTACCTGAATCTTTGAACAAGAGAAATAACCAATAGAAATTGAGAAATCTATACCCACCTTATGGTTTGAGGACAAAAGGGATTGAAGGCTGAGCACCTTCCTGACATATTCTAACAAAATAATGTGATCATTGTAGTATCACCATAATAGTATAAGTTTCCCTGTGAACCCACTAACCTTGATATATGTAGAGTGTTGGTTCTGAATGAACCAACATGCCCATTCTCTAATGATTGCCATTGCTTTTGGGCTTATCTTGTAACCTATATCATCTGTCAGTTTAATGATAACATGGAAAAGGAAGGCATCATTTATTCTTTTAAAATGTGCCTTTGTGTTTTTAGAGGAAGTTGTAAGTAATATTCCCACACCTTCTTCTACCCTTCCTCATCACCTAATTGGCCCTCTATCTGCAATCCCCATAATTTACCTACTTGGGAAGCCACCCAAAAAACATAGCAAGTGAGAAGAATTTCTTCGTTTGATGCACCTCCTTCATCTGCTTATGGATTTTATCAAAGAATTTGGACCCAGTCAAAGTATTGTTTCCCTATAAGTATAGTTGTCATTAAATGGAACATCCAGAGATGAAAGTGTCAACAATTTGGGTTGCCAAAGACTTTTCTTAGGATCATGATTAAGTTTCATTAAGGCTCCTTGAAATCTTCCCTCAAAATGTTTGTGGCCTTTAGCCCTATCTTCCTCTCATCTTCCAACCAATTCTCATTCATATGCCTCTTATTTGAAGCAATATTGTTACTCCATACTATGGTGGCTTCTTCCTCCAGTGTCAGTAGTACTTCATCCCTCACAGGGATGCCAAACACAAATCCCAACATATCCATTGATAAATCAACTACAATTTTACCCTGATCATTTGTACACTTTCTTGTATCTGCATTGTACAATTGTGCAATAGTCATTGTAAATTTAGAAGCTTGGACTGATTGCAGTAAGATGGTTGCCTTTGCTAGGCATGATCTCTTAATTGTCCTCAATGGGGCCTCTGTCCTTGGTTGGTCAAATTATTTCTTGATATCTTCCAACTCTATATGCCCCACCCTTATATATGTTACCCATTCAATTTCATCATCCAACTTCAAAACATAGACCTGCCCTTGATATTGATATTTCATGGTTATAGGGAGCTTGTCCAACTCCTTGCCTCTCTTATTGGAGGTTGAGTCCATCTAAATTCTCTAATCTACAAGAAAGGATCATAGATTAGTCCATTGCATACTTAAAAATATCAACAATATCATCCACCTCAGGACTATGGGGTTCTGGGGTGAACAATTTCCTTTTAAAATAACTAACTTCGAAACTCTGGGGTTCTGAGGTTCCTAGATTAGCATAGGCTTTGAACTACTAAGTCTGAAACTCCAGGGCTTTGTGGTTCTGAGGTAGATAAAACACATGGAGTCCAAAACTGAGGGGTTCCAAGGTAAATATGAAAAGCCGACTTCAGGACTTCGGGGTTCCAAGATCCAGGGGTAGTTCAATAGGGTGCCCAGAGGATGCTTCACAACTCCAAGAATATAAGGTTGCGAGGTTAAAGCAATGGCCAAATAAAAAAGGGCCTCAAGAATTTGGGGTTCTGGGGTTCCGAGGTTGGGGTAGTTTACTTCGTCGATTTAAGATGATCCGAAACTCTTGGGTTGTGGAGTTCCAGGGTGAATAGATGACCGAAAAGGAATCAACCTAAGGACTCTAGGGTTCCTGGGTTCTGAGGTAAAGAAAACTACTCAGCCTGAAACTCTAGGACTTTAGGATTCCATGGTTTGGATAACCTAGGGCATGTGAAAAGAACAAAACATGCAAAATGAGGAAAGTGTAAATGAAAAATCTAAACTAAAAACTTAAAAGAAATTAAAAGATCTAAACATTAAAATATAAGGAAGGAGAAAAATCTACCAACCTGGTGGGAGAAAACACATGAAAACCTAGCAACATAGAGGCATGAAGTTAGGAGGTCACAACTAGAATCTTTGAAAAACTTGAGTGCACAAATGAACCTAGAAAAGTTTATTCCTCCTATTTATACCCCCTGAACTTCATCTGTACGATTTCCTTAAACATGACCTTGGGAGTCCGAGGTTCTGGACTTCTGAGGTGACAAACAAAAGAGAAGGCAAGACACCTCACGACTCTAGGGTTCGGGGGTTCTGAGATGAAAAGTCAAAAAAACAAGAACTCACCTCGGGACTTCGGGGTTTCAGTGTGATCAAGATGACACAACTTCGCAACTTCGGGGGTCCGGGGTTTTGGAGTTTCTAACAACGAAACATGAAGAACTTGGGATTTTCAGACTCTAAAGTTCTGAGGCTTCAACGAAAAAGGAAAAGGCACAACTTTAGGGATCTAGGATTCCAAGGTAGTGACAAACATAACAAACACCTACTTGGGGACTCTGGGGTTCCGGGATTCTAGGGTAGGACTTAAGAAAAAAGGACTCCTCAGGACAGCAAGGTTTCGGGGTGTCCAAGCAAAAACTAGAAGAAAACAAAGCTACAAAAAGAAAAAAGAAGGACCCATATTTTCAAGACAAGGAAACTAATGGGGTTTGGTATCTAGGGCATAACACATCCCACAATATTTCCAGAACTACCCCCAAAAAGTCAAACCAAGCCAAATTTTACCAAAATAGAATAAGATAATAGGAAACAGAAAAATATTTTGATGCTCTTACATCAAGCCTAGTAACAAAATAAGTCAAAATTAAGTTGAAAAGGGAAGAACTTACTAATAAGGGTAATAGACTCACCCAATGTACCTCGATCCAAGAAGGATTTAGCAATAGAGACCTCAATGCCTTCTTTTAATACCTTGATAAAATAGTACATAGAACCACCAATATATATTGTGCTTTTGCCAATAAGTTTATGACCCCATGAGGTCAGGGCCACTCCATCAAAGAACAGTTCAGAACTAGACAAGTCCCCATGTTCCACTATAGAATCCTTTGACAACTTTTCAGAAGGAGCATAAGAGGAAATTTTATCTTCAGGAACAACTTTCAATTCTATAGATTCCAAAGGAACCATAACATCATAGTGTTTCTAGGTTAAGCTCATGTCCCAGGGAATCTCCAAAGGCCCTTTTCTATGAGTACCATACCTCAAACTTGCCTTAGTCATATAAATTTTGACAATTTGTAGAACATAAAAATTTCCTATGTCTAATATTATATCATTGTTTACTCCTATTAAATTAATGAGTTTTAGTCCTTTTAATTTTCCTATATTCAAACATGAACTCTACATTAATAAATTAACCACAACACAACAACTATTTACAACAAATGTTTAAAACTCAAAGAAATAGAATAAATTATATGTTGGAATTTGGAAACATTTAAAATTGACTAATGAAAGAAAGAGAAGTGTATGGCTTTTAATAATGCTTTGGTCACCTTGTTTATCAAAACAAGAAATAAATGACCAAGCTTAACTTTCCAAGTTCATCCAAATGCTTGGAACCTTAAACAAACATGCTATATAATAATATAAAATTAGATATGTATGGAATACTATGAGTACAAACTAATTGTTTTTTGTAAAATTTATAAATAGAAAAATTAATTTGAGAGAAATATTTATCAACAAGTCTAGAAAAATAAATTTAGTAATCATTCTTTTTTGCAGTAGATAGAATTAGTTGAATATTTTTTTCTTGCACAATCTAAATTTATTTTATTTTATTTCTTTTCTTGCAGAGCCTAAAATATGAATTCATTGTATATGCACAAGAAGTTAGCTTAATTCAACTATTGTTTTTTGATAAAGAACCGATATTTGTATTGATTTATAATAAAATTTGTACAATCTCAAATAATGCAACATTTTCTCAATAGTAATATGGATGAACCAAAAATATCACACAATACGAGAATATAAAAAGGAATTACAATCCTGATCTAAAAAAACACTTGAAATGAACATATAAAACTAAACATTCCATTTAGTTAAAAGCATTTATGAACCGAGGCAGAGATAAAATCTGTCAAAATACCCATAAAAGAAAGATGAGCATTTCACCAATGGAAGGGTTTGATCTCTTATTTTTGTTCCTTTTCCACCATATACATAGAAGTATGCATCTATTTGTTTCCATGGTGGGTTCGATATCAATGATTTTCTTAAAAAATGAGCATCCTTGTACTAGGTGATGATTTTATAGTAATTGTTATGGACTTGAAGTTGGCTAGGATTGGGAACCAAACATTTAGCATGCCAATGTTGAGGAAACAAGGAATGTCACTAGGGATGGGAATACCCAAACCTAGATGAGCCGCCACTACCACCTACTCCAAATCACCTAGGAAGTTAGGCTTCAACATTTCTTGAACTAGAATCAACAAATTGCTATATCCTTCGAATCTCCCAAGTCCAACAACAAGATAACAAATATCTATAAAATATCTATGTTCACCTACTAACCATCCTTTTCAAGCATGAATCATTCATCAAGAATCATGTTAATGACTTCCAACATTAAGTAGTTAGGTTCTAGGAACACTACTTTAAAGCATTGATCTATAATTAGGTTGAGAAAAGATATCTGATGATAGGGAGTCACAAGATGGATAGTTGTATCCATATGTACTCTAAGAACTACCTTATCTAAGGTTAAAATATGAAGGCCAAGAAACTTGCTACCCATGTCATTTATAACCATATTAGACTATATTTTTCATGAGCTAAGTTGAGCTAGATTTTCCGATCAAGGTGAGTGCAATGTTAGGCATAAATGGAGAATTAGGTTATAGAATGACTATACACATTTTATACAGATAAAAAAAATTGCATGTGATAGGAGAGATTGAGAAACTATAGTGACAAGAACAGAGTCATTTAAGAGGCAAACACGAGCTACCACTACAATAAGGACAACACAATTTGAGGTATAAGGGATTGATTTAAAATTAAAAAAAGGGGAATGTGCACCTATCCTCTCGATGCTGAAGAATACAAATATCATACATTGTTACATCATTAAGGACAACCTTCACATAAGAATTGTGCTAGCTCTACTAGTCCACGTCAATCAATATGGGGTCATGTCCAAAGATTCCACCCTATGAAAAATTGATTGGAGATAAGATAAACCTTCGAGTTGGATTCTTGAAATATATTGTTGGCAATTATATTGGGTATCCTCTCAATGATTTGTTGAACTTTATCAAGAAATATCTAAAGCTTCCAACAAGGAGTGGATCTATAATATATTGCATTGGTTACTATTAGGGATTTCCCTTTAATTTTTATGTTTGCTACATCCCTTGCTTCATAAAGTTTGAGGCCATGAAGAAAATAATGGAACCCAACCTCATTGTCAGTTCTATTAACTAGGGGAAGTGAAAATGTGAAGATTATGTGTCCCTATGAATCACACAAAATACAACTAGCTCTAGAAGGGCCCAGATTGCCTTGGGAAGCCCTATTAAAATTTAGGGTAATCAACTAGTTAGGAAAGGTTTCTAGGTTACGAAAGAACACAAGAGATAGGAATTGACTCCAACAACCCCATTAATAAGGATTTTAGTTCAAATATTGCATTCTTAACAATTTAGTTCATTTACACCTACACACAAAGGTATTTGCTGTAAGATTTTCTTTAAGAACTAAATATTAAGATGAAATTAGTTTTCAAATTTTGACTATAGTAAAACATATCTTAATATCATCATCTAATATTAAGGAAATATTATTGATATTACAAATAATAAATATAATGAAAATTTTGGAAACAAAAGGGTTGGACATGTATTATCATTTATTTGGAGGGTATGAAATATTCATTCTTACATTTTTATGTAATTTAGTGAAGGGTATATAAAATTTAATTCTTGCAATTTTTTTAATGCAATCATTTAGAATGGAACACACATTATAGCTAGCATCCCTTCATGATTATAACTAGGGCGATTAACTTATGATGACTATGATCATTTTTGGTACAAGATTAAACTTTAAAAATGATCAAATTTATTAACATATAATTTGGAACCCTTAAACTTTTTGCAAAGTGAAATTCCCTCCATATAATTTAAAGAAATTGTTGATCTTACTACATGGTAATATTTATTTTAATATAGTGTAGAGCCCCATCAAACTTCTACAATTATATTAATAGAATTTTATGTGAGAATTATGCCACTAGTTAAGCTATGACAGACTAATCATCATACCCTCAAATGTAGAAGATAAAAAATGCAAAAAAAAAAGGAAAAAGTAAGAGAAACACAAAGAACTCTCAACATCCAAAATTTTGTAATAATAAAGGAAAATTTTACACATATATATAGTGCATAAGATAGAAAATGCCAACAAGCACTGAGAGTGAGAATAGAAACTAACCATAAGAAAACTTATCTATTAAAATAGAAATATATTTAATAAGAGAAAGGGGATGTCTTTCAAAAACTAGGAATATTTACACTAACATCTACAAGGTTGGAGTCCTCTTGTTTTTAATTAAGATAAATGGGTTTTACAAGGACTAGAAACCCAAATCCATACAAAAAAAAGTAAAACAAGTAGTGAACCAGTCCTAAACCAATACCCAAATGGCTACAAAAATAGGGGAAGCACTCCACAACAACAAACCTAACAAGGACACTAGAAACACAAAGCACAAAAAACTAACCAAGAGAATGCATGAACTCAGAGTTCTTCTATATAATATTCTTATTACTTTCCTTGAGCTCTTCAATTATGAATCTTGTGGTTCTCCTCTCCTGGTTTGTACTTCTCATTCTACTAGAGAGTACATTTGTACCCTACATATTCGCCCCATGAGAACTTGGATCTAGATTATTCTTGTTTGGCTTGGTAACTAAAGGCGGAACCTTATTAATTGGGTCGGCTTTTTGATGACAATCATCTCATTAATATTTTTCAAACCTTCTTCACTACTTCTCATGGATTATTTACTTGTTTCCACCAAGTTCCTCATGCTTCCCTTAAGTTCCTCAATACTTTTATCCAAATAAGCAATCCTTGACTCATGTTCAGTTTTCATAACTTTGACATCCTCTCTGAGTTTTTGAGTCATTCTAAGGAGCTTATCTGTCTTGTCTAGCATTGGATTCCTAGTGAGACTATTGATTATGTCATTAATTCCATGTTTTAAGAAAATAATTTCATTGGTAATCTAAAGGAAGCATTTTTCCTCATTGTTAGTAGAGTTTGCCAAGGGCACCTCAAACTCCATGTCCTTTTTTTTTTCTCCAAGGTCCACTTGAACCACATTGAGAGGGGTGTGCAATTTTATTTCTTCTTCTCCTTTACCCTTTTAATCCCCTATTTTCCCCACTTTTTCATACTCCGTGGGCCCATCTCTTGGGGCTTAGAAGCGAGCATTTTAAACTTACTGGTTGCAAGTCTAGAATGTTTGTTTCTTCTGCTACTACTGGTACTAAGGATAACATTCTATGAGGGCTCCACTACCTTAGAAGGGAAATAATCAAGGTCCTTTGGCACGTTAAGATCATTCCATTCCATAGTGAAACCTTCCATACCCTTCTCATCAATCTTAGATTTAGGGGGTTTTGCATAGGAGAGAGTTTAATTTCATGTGCTTTAACATATTCCATAATAAGAACAATTAAAACCTCGTGCATAATAGGATTCTCACTACACTTCACATGATTTATCAAACTATGCTCAAGAGAAGACAATAAGTAAAAAGGCAAGGAAATTCTCCTATCATGCCTAAAGTGATTTAGAATCATAAAAAGGTAAGAAAAAATATTGGCAAATTATTCATCCAAAGTTATGTACCTCATTATGACTTTGGCCATGTCCACAGAAAGCATCATAAGGTCTTTCTTGTTATATCCTTCATCTGCCATGTTCCTCACTCTATCTCTTTCACTTTTTTGGTCAAAGAAAACTAAAAGGGATTTCTCTGCAGATTTCCTCTCCCTATATAACTATTTTCCTTCCATCTATAAGAAACTAATATCAGCTATAAAGGGCTCATCAATTCTGAATTTGGCCCCATAAGTAGTGAGGATTTCGTTATGCCAACCCTTCACAAATTCATAAATCTTCCAAGGATCCTAGCCATGTAGTTTCTTGAGGTATGGCACAAGACCACCATCAGAAATTTTCATCAAGAGGTCCCTGTACTATTCCCACTTATGGCAACAAGTTGGCTCCATTCTATTTTTGTCTTCCCCCCATTCATAAATATCCTGTGCAACCTTGGAGATACCTAGTATTATAACCGAAACTGAACCAGAAGAAGAAAAAACATACGCTAAGGAATAATCTAGAAACCCTAGTTTTGAGTCTATACCACATACTGCAATAAAAGTCTTTAAATATTTGACATGATGCCATCATTAATAAGTTTTCTTAGGAAAAAAATTTTGGTGTCCTTTCTTGTTAGTTCACATAGGTGTATAGGGATTTTTTCCATTGCCATCCACCACCTTATATCCTCATACACCACACTAAGATTTTCCACGTAGTCTAGAGACATATTTCCTTCATGATTCACATGTGAAATTTGAATTTCATTCAATTTGGTCATCATTATGTGGCACTCTTGGATTAAATGATTAATAGTCTAGTTGGGGGCCGTCTATTTATTCAAACATTTAATAATGTTCAATGAATCACTATCTAACCAAAAAATTTTATTCCCACCACGGATAACCAATTGTAACCCAATGTAGGTTGCATTTGCCTCAGCAAAGTGGTTTGTCTAGGTATTCAATGGGAGCGCCATGACTAAAACAAGCCTACCATTTTGAACATGAGAAACTCCCCCACAACCTACCAGCTGAGGATTACCTTTAGCCACCCCATCAACATTAATTTTGATCCACCCTCTAAGGGGTGCAACCCAAACAATATTAGATCTTGTCTACTTAATCTTTATAGTAGGTTTAGAAATATCACAGTTGATACATGCCATCTATTAATAATATCCTAATCTTGATCAAGGGTAGGGATAGAAGGATCAAGCTGGAAGGAAGGAGAACAAGACACAAAATTCTCCTTAATAGAGTTCTAGATTTGATGGGCCACAAAAAAGGTAGAAGACTCTTTGTCCCTAAAAATCCACTTATTTCTTTCTTTCCAGATACCCCAAACAACATGGGGAAACATGAAGCTCCATAACATTTTAATAGAGGGATCATTAGAAGGACATCTCCACTGATACCAACAATCAACTAGGCTCAAGGGAAAACACCACATAATTACCCAAAGGTCAAAAAAATAAGCTCAAATATCCTGAGAGCACTAAGTCGGTAATATCTTCAGCATTATCCTTACACAAAAAATATCTATTAGGAATAGACATTCCTCTCTTGCACAAGTTATCAATGGAAAACACCTTTTCGTGCATGAAGAGATAGAAGAAAACGTTAATTTTAGGATACAACAAATTATTCTAGATACAAGACCAGAAGGGAGCAGGGGAGAAGGATCTTGTTAGCAAATCAAAAGCTTGGGAGATGGATGAACTTCTAGAGGAGGATCCACCCCACACCAAAGAGTTCTCAGCAAAAAAGGAAGGAATATGAATTTTAAGAAAGCCACCTCTAGAGGGATTTCAGCAAAGGGTCCACTCTGATAAGATTAATCCACTTGTTCTCTTGAATATAATTACCAATCCAACAACCAATCTGCTTGACAAAAGAGTGTAAATTAATTAACCCAATGATAATCAATCAGGGGTCTATCACCACCCTACCAATCTTCCCAAAACTAAATTTTCCAGCCACTGCCAAGAATCCATCTCAACCCTTTAAAGCAACGAATTTCATATTTAGGATATTCATCCAAAGGGCCGAAGTAGCTTTGGGAACACTATGGTCTTCTAGCACATTTTGAAAAAAGTGGCCATGGCCAAAATACTTGTTTCCGATGATAGAGATCCATTCATCTGAGTCCGTCAGACATCTCCACATTTGTTTAGCCATGAGGGCTTTATTGAAGTCATGAATATGTCTAATGGCAAGGCCCCCAAGTTTCTTCAGGAAACACACTTGATCCTAGGAAACTAGGTGGAGCTGAATTTTAGTTTCCATTCTAGCCCCAAAACCATTGTTTTGAATTTTCTTCATTCGATCTGCAAATTTTGGAGGAACCTCAAATAAGCTCATAGCATAAACCGATAAGTTTTGCAATTAGGCTTTCATCAACTAGAGCTTAGTAGCTTGAATAAGAAGGGCACCTTTCTATCCAACAAGCTTATTTTGGAATTGATCAATCAAATTGGACAGAAGGATTCGGGAGTAGGTCTAAAGCACAGGGGGAGCCCTAGATAGGCAACTGATAAGGAAGCCAGATTCCAGACCATAATTTTAGCAATTTTTATCTTCCTATGATTAGGGGTATTGAGGAAGAAAATGGAACTTTTTAGTAGGCTAATCCTATATCCTGATCCTTTTTCATAAAGAGTAGTAATCTGCTTCAAAATTTTACCTTCCACCACCAAACCTCCACCCAACAACAAAGTATCATCAACAAATTATTGGTGTGAGAAAACCTAGATATCAAAAGAAGGGTGAAGACCTTTGAGCCTACCAGTCATGATATCCCTTTGAATAATTTTATTGAGAGCTTCTCCCATCAGAATAAAAAGAAATGGCGATAAAGGGTTCCCCTGCTTGAGACTTATGAAGGTAGCAAAAAAACCTGATGAGGACCCATAAATCAACACAAAAATTTAGAGAGTTAAAATATATTGGTTCACCAATTGGACAAAATGGTCATTGAAGCCAAAATCCTGGAGCATTCTGATAAGGAATTGCCAGTTCACCCTGTCATAAGCCTTAAGTAGATCCAATTTCAGTAGAAAATCAGGTTTCTTGTTAATGGAGAGGGAATGAATATTCTCATGAATAGAAATAGTGGAATCCATAATTTGGCATCCTGACACAAAACCATTCTTCTTCTTCAAAACCAAAATTGGAAGGACCTTTTTCAATCTGAAAAACCAAGATTTTCAAGAATGCCTTATAAATAGAATTACATAAACTTGTAAGTCTAAATTCCTGAAAATAGCTAGCATCTAGTTTCTTGGGGATCATGACAATGAAAGTGGCATTGAGCTCTTTAAGGAGAGAGTGATAACTAAAGAATTCATTAGCCACATCCACAATATCCTCTCCCACAATGTTCCAAATTACCTAAAACAAACACACAAGAAACCCATCCAGTCGCGGAACTTTATTTCCTTCAAAAGAGAACACCAACCTCCTGACCTCTCTGATAGAAGGGAGTTTAGTAAGCTCCTTATTCATCACTTGGGATAAACTTGATGAAATCTCTTTGAGAATCTCTTGTCGCGCGACCAAATCCAATGGTCCCTCATTATCCAAAAGGGAAGAAAAGAAATGCACAACTTCCTGGCATATCTTTTTTTGTTTATCACCCCAATTATTGTTTATGGAAAGGTTGGAGTAATCTTGTTACAACCCTTTAACATGCTAACCTATTTAGAGCCCTAAAGCACAGGGGGAGCCCTAGATAGGCAACTGATAAGGAAGCCAGATTCCAGCCCATAATTTTAGCAATTTTTATCTTCCTATGATTAGGGGTATTGAGGAAGAAAATGGAACTTTTTAGTAGGCTAATCCTATATCCTGATCCTTTTTCATAAAGAGTAGTAATCTGCTTCAAAATTTTACCTTCCACCACCAAACCTCCACCCAGCAACAAAGTATCATCAACAAATTATTAGTGTGAGAAAACCTAGATATCAAAAGAAGGGTGAAGACCTTTGAGCCTACCAGTCATGATATCCCTTTGAATAATTTTATTGAGAGCTTCTCCCATCAAAATAAAAAGAAATGGCGATAAAGGGTTCCCCTGCTTGAGACTTATGAATCATTTCCGGCAGGTTTTTCACCGAGAACTTCTTCATTTTGTTTCGTCCCTGCATATCAGTAAAGACTTTTCTATTATAGGCATATCTACAGCACCCGACTTTTTTAAGAGCCGCAGTTTTACTTCTTCCGCTTGAATAGTCTAAATTCTAAAATCCTCGCAACACGGTTAATTTCGACTGTTACATTCATTTGAACAAGCTTGAATGTTAAGTTCTCTTGCGCCTGCGGACAAAGGTGTCTCCTATATGATTTGCCTAAGACTAAAATATTGAGTTTGAGACTAGCAATTGCATCTTAGTGTGCAATGGGTATACCAAAGAGGTGTGGAAAGTCAATTAGAGCTAAATTTAGTCAATTTTTTTGCATAAATTTGTGTAGTACATGAGATCAATTGGTAGGCCTAATTTAGAAAATAATGCTGCTTGTGCAACAAAGATGTCAATGGTGAAGTGATAGTTTCAAATCCACTTTGCATCCTCTTACAAGGTTCCAATGATAACCGAAACAAAAATTTTCAATTAGGAAGATAATCAAGTTCCATAACCAATAGGCTCATGTTATGTTTGCAATCAGGTGAGAGGGAGAGAGAAGTAGAGGGGGGAGGGGGGGAGCAAGAGAGAAATAGAGAGAGGTAAAGAGATAAATATAGAGATATATATAGAGATGGAGATGAGATAAATATGAAGATGGAGAAACAAAAGAGAAATAGGAGAAAAGGAGAGAGATATGGAGGGAAAAGAGAGATAAGAGATAGGATTAGATATATGTGGAAGCTAAAAAACTAATGAGAAAGGGAGAGAGAGGAAAAGAAGAAATATGGAAAGATGGATATAAAAAGGAAAATAGACATGAATATATATATATATATATATATATATAGAGAGAGAGAGAGAGAGAGAGAAGATAAAATAGATAGAGAGATAAAGAGATGTAGAGTGAGAGATAAAGATATAAGGATAGGGAGATAAAGAGGTCTATAGAGGAATATGAAGAGATAAAGAGATATGTAGATGGTGAGATAGAGTGATAGAGATATAAGGAGACACAAAGAGAGGGAGAGATAGAGATAGATACAAAGATTGATATACAGATATAGAGTGAGAACTAGAGATAGACAAATAGATATGAAGGGAGAGGGAGAGAAATATGGGGAGATAAATGAAGAGATAGACATATATTGGAAGAGGAGAAAGAGATAGATATGTGAAAGAAGAGAAAGGGAGAGAGTGGTAATGATAAAGAGATAGAGAGTGGGATACATAGGGAATGAGGGAGGGAGAGATAGGGAGAAATAGAGAAAGAGGGAAAGATATATATTCAGAGAAATATAAAGAAATAAAGAGGGATAGGGGGAGAGATAGAGATAGAGAAAGGGAGGGAAAAACAAAGAGTGTGTGTGTGTGTGTGTTTATGAGTTAGAAAGAGAGAATAAGTAGAGAAAGATATAAAAAATTAAAATTTAAAGATAATTATTCTATAATAAATTAAAATTTTATTAAGACAAATGTATAAATTAAATTAATTCTATTATCTTTGAAAATTATTAATTGTAACTTTATAAGTAAAAAATAAATGAAATTAAATTTTAACTTAATGTAAATTGAACCTTATAAGAAGAAGATGATGATTAGAATAATTTGATAAAAAAATAAGATAGAATATTCTAATAAAAGAAGATTAAAATAAACAGTATTCTTATCGAAAGAAGATAGAAATAAAAGATAGAAAAATTAAAATAAGATTTTCACTTAGTGAAAAAGTAATAATTTAAAAAACTAGGAAAAATAGCTAATTCTTTTTTTTCTAATGATTTTGTCTTTTCCACTTTTAATTCTTCAGAAAAATATGGAATATTCAAATAAAAGAAGATATCATTAAAAGATATTATTATTAAAAGAAAAAAATAGTATATTTTTATTTTGTACACATTATTTTTCTAAATAATCATATTAAAATATGTTTTTTAAATTTTTAATCTTGTTTTTTTCAAGTTATTAATCTAAACATACAATTGAGATCAATTCAATCATATAAAGATATTATTATTAAAAGAAAAAAATAGTATATTTTTTATTTTGTCCACATTATTTTTCTAATTAATCATATTAAATATGTTTTTTTATTTTTAATCTTTTTTTTTTCAAATTATTAATCTAAACATACGATTGAGATCAATTCAATCATATTTCATCGTTCTAGTCAATTTTGAACCATTGATTTCAATAAGTTGAAAACTTCATATAGGGTATGCCTTCAACATAATCAGTTTCAATAAATTTCTGATTTTATGTGATGCAAAAAATTTGACACAATCAAAACATATCTTAAATAGTAATGTATACCTTCTACAAATTATTATCTTTTAAGTTATTATCAATAACAGTTGAAAAAATATTAGAAAGAATTAAATGGAGTGTATATATTATCCTTATTTTTTATTTTTTCAATTAATTGGAAAGTGTATGATATTTTTTTCTTATGTATGTAATTAGTTGGAATGGAGTATAATCACTAGAAACCTTTATTATTTAATATATTATACAATTTTATTTATTTTTTCATAATTTAAATCTTTTTATCGAAAATACTATTAAACCAATTCTTTTCAGATTAGTTTAGAGCATTTTTTTATCTTTCTATATGATAAGATATTTTTTTACAGAATTGAGAGCTTTTTTTTTTCTCAATAACAGGTCAAGGCTAAAATATATTAAAATAAAGTAGAGAACATACATTAAAATCTTGATGACTATTAAAGTCATACCCTGAGATTCAAAATCATCCCATCAATACGGGATCAACGAAACTGTCAAATATATAAACTACTACAAAATTTGCCACCACTAGAAAGAAACCTTTATGTAGGCAAAAAAAAAACCCCAAAAATAAGATAACCCGGGCAAAGAAAGATGACAATAAAAATTATCAAAAAGGTATGTGGAGTGAGGCCATCAAACCATGAGATTGGAAAAAAATAGAAAAAAACAAAGACTGGGGCATCTTGGAGCATTAATCCACCGCTTGACTAGAGGATGAACTAGGAGAGAAGGCCATAGAACCAGATGAAGGGGAAGAAACCATTGCATGTTCCATTTCACCTTCCTGTTTACCAAAGTCATCACTGGAGCTTGAGTTTGTTTCCACATCATTTTTGGCATTTAAACTTTCCATAAATTTGTAGTCCAGCACCCAATCCATAGTTTGATCCACATTGTCACCGATGATATTGAAGCCAATTAGACCATCTTCTATGAAACCCATTAAATGATTGAGAAATTAGGCACTTCTCTGAACAATGGCTACTCTAAAATGCCAAAAACATTGGTTTCATATAGTGAGAATTGGGAATCTTAGAGTTGGAATACTAACCTCCATTTTGATGGCATAATGCATCCTATGGAGGATTGTAAAATCTTTGTTAATTCTAATCAAAACTTTGTCTAATTCTCCTAGAAACTCTACTTTGAAGACCCTTCTATAGAGTGTTTCCACAACCAACTTTGATTCACCAACCAAGAAGGTCATGGCAAGAGAAAAGGAAAGGATATTTGTACTAACTCTCAAACAGACTGAAGAATATGGCTAAAAACCAAGACAAAATCAACAAGGCAAGAGTGGAAAAGAGAGAAAATCTAATAACAAACTTGTTGGAGATGCCAAGCTCAAAATTTGATATTCAAAAAGACTTGGAGGACAGATATGTTAAATTGGAAAGAAGCCAAATCTTAAGCGTAATCTCGCTCAAGGGATAAACTTAATGCAAGTGAGGTGGAAAAAGGAGGTTGGAGATGTATGCCGAATATAGGCCTATCTAAAATAGAAAGAGAAACCCATATGTTAAGAAATGCCAAGCTAAGAGAAATGGTTGGTAGCTATCCCAAAACAAATTTAAAAAATAACTGAATATCACTATCCCTCCAAGGAAAGGCTCATTAGTGAACATAGATATATAAAATTTTGAGGCCAAAAGGTGGTAGAATAAATGTCAAGGAACCTGGATAAAAAGGTAGAGAATGCCAGTTTGACCACAAGTCCACATAAAAAAATCCAACCTTTTGCCAACCTCAAGTAGCCGTCAATTCAACATTAATGAGCTAAGATAGCCATACACTCAAATTGAAAGAGTGGTAGATTTGATGCGAAAGATAGAAAAAAGAGTATGTACTCCACCTCAACCACTAGCCTTAGACAATAAATGTATTGCCAGCTAGACAGACCCTAGCCAACAACTATAACAAAGGCAATATGAATTTAAAATTCAAAAATACCCATCCATGGAAAGGGGATGGAGGGTAGAAAAATTTAGGGTTTCCAAGTTTTTTAATAGCATCTATATCCACTTCCAATCCAACAAATATCATAAATAAATAAAGAATAAGAATTTAAATCTGACTACAATTAAGAGATCGTATCAACTAGGTGAGCCCTAGGTTCTCAATTCAGTACCATCTACCCCTGAATTTTCCAAAGAATCTACTATAACATTATCCTTTCTTAAAATGTGTTTAAAGACTATTGGTTCAAAGAATCAAAAACCTCCAAAAATTCCCCTAGCAAAATTGATCATGCAATTTGGGATATAGCTCACCCTCAAGGCATTGATAATAATTACAAAATCTCCTTCAATTTCTAGTTTCTTTTTGTTTAACTCTCTACAAAGAAGGATCCCTCCCAAAAGAGCTTTAAGTTTCGCTATATTATTAGTATCCTCTTTTAATTTTTCTCCCAACTAGGCTACAAAAAACCCATCTTAGGCATGAGCTACACAACCAACTCCAAAAATACCAAGATTACCTTGAGAGGCCCCATTAAAGATCAATTTAGCCCAACCAAATTTAGGGGCTCACCAAAAAACTATCTCTTTTTGAAAGACTTACTTGATCCCCATTTCCAACAAGAGGAGGAATCTTTAGTCCAAATCATTTCCTTTTGGTGGAGCCATCCTAATTTGAAAATTGGATATACTTTTTCAACAAACATTCAATTTTTCTATTCATCACTTCTATAATGGACACTTCTACTTTGTTGATGAATGACTCCCAAAGCATCTTCTTTCCTTGAAAAATTCTACAGTTCCTCTCTTTTCATAATTCCCATACGATTTCTAAGGAGCAAATAATCAAACAACCTCAATAAATGCATGTCTTATTCAACATTGGCCATCTTTTGAAAATAAAAAGGATATAATTAGGAAGAGCAGTCATCCATCCTAATTTGGCTCATAACCAACACCAATAATTTTGAGCAAAGGAGCATTCAATAAGGATACATGGTTAACTGTTTCTGTATGTTGTTCATAAAGAGCACATATAGAAGTTTCTTCAAACCCAATTCTGTTAAATGAATCTACAGTTAAAATTCTCCCTTGAAGGTAAAACCAAGAGAATGTCTCTTCTTTTGGTATACATAAGCCATTATAGCATAATTGAATGGGAATCTCATATTTTATGTAATGATGTTTGTTGATAATGGGTTTATAGCCATTAATGGAAGATAAATTCCCTAAGTTGGCTCCTATCCAAACCAAACTATCATGACTATTTATGAAATTCAACATTCTTTTATTTAGAATATCCTTTAATTGAGATAAATCTTTCCTTGGAAGGGGAAAGTGTTCAAAATTTTCCCATTTCCAACTTAGGAATAATTGTTGGGAAAATCCACATAATCCTTGATAGAGGACCTCCATTCCCTTACAAAATAATCTCTAATTAGGGTATTATCCATTAGGTTGGATATAATTGGGAATTCTCCCCAAGAATCAAGCCAAAAAGAAGAACTTCTCCCATCAAGAATGTCCAAAGGAAGTTGTTCTGAAATTAGATGTCTGCATTATAAAATGAAGTTCTAGACCCTTCAACCTTTTAGTTGATTGCAGACTCTAAAAATACCAATAGGATTAAAGTCTTCTAAGTATTTACCTTATAGAACTCAAACTCATTTGAGGTGTGGTTCCTTAAAAATCTTCCTTACCAATTTGGCTCCAAGGGCCTTGTTTTTCCATAATTGATTTGTCAACCCTAAACCACTAGCTTCTTTGGGTTTATAGATTTTATCCCATGAAATCATAACCATCATCTTTCTTTCAACAAGACCCTACCAAAAACCAATTTAATTTTTTGAATGAGTTTAAGATTAGCACCAATTGAGAGGGGAAGACATGCAGTTTGATATATTGGCAAAGAAGAGAAGACTGAGTTTAGAATAGTAGTTCTTCATGTCCATGATGTCATCTTCTTATCCATCATATCTCCAAATTTATTCAAAACCTTACTTGATCTTGTCCCTATATCTAGAGGAAGGCCAAGATAGGAGCAAGGGAATTGTCCAAGTTTGAATCCAAGGGTATTCAAGATCATTCTTTCCTAAGATTTTAGATTTTTCTTCATTAACCATTTGGTCTGATGCTTGAGAGTAATTGTGAAGGATTCGATTGATATGAGTAGCTTCCCAAGCCTCACCAACAAAAAAAAGTATAATATCATCAATGAATTATTGATTAGTGATGGTTTAAATTGAATTAGTAATTCTAATGCCTTTTATAAAACTAGACTCTTGGGCTTTGCAAATGCTTCTACCTAAACCTTCAATCATAATGATGAAAAGAAAGGGAAAAAGTAGATCACCTTGTCTGATCCCTCTAGAAGAATCAAAGAAATTGCTAGGAGTCCCATTAATTAGAACTAAAAATATTTGATTAGAGATGCGGAAAAAGATAAGATTTATGTATTGTTTGCAAAATTCAAAATCTTCCATGCATTTGCAGAGAACTCTTCAATCAACTTTATCATAAGTTTTCTTTTTGTCTTGTTTTACAATCATGATCAGTTGTTTATGATTTTGGATTAGAGTGAATGGCTTCCTAAGCTATGATTACCCCATAAAGAATTGATCTACTGGGCACAAAACCTGTTTGTTCCTCCAAGATAATGAAAGGAAGAATTTTCTTCAATCTATTGGTCAAAGCTCTAATAAAAAATTTGTAGATAGTATTACAAAGATTAATTGTCCTATAGTCCTCTAGGCCCTCTGTGGTTTCCTTTCTAGGAATGATTATAGTAAGTGTTATTGATTTCTCTTAGGAACCTCCTTGAATTTCTAGCCCCTTGAATAGAATCTACTAATTCAGCCCCCACAATATGTCATCATTTCTAAAAGAAACCTACAAGAAAACCATCTGGACCAGGGGCTTTGTCTGAGTGTAATTGATTCAGAGCAATCTATATATCCTCAATTGAGCATGTTTCTTTTGACATTTTTTTGGTCCTTAGAGATCAGTTTAGGAACATTTTCCAACAAATATGACTGAGCTTTTATGTTGGAACCTTCCCAATTATTTAGAATATTATTAAAATAAGAGATTGTTTCCTTTGTGATGCCCTCTTTATCTTCTATAAGATTTCCCTCTTAATTTTTCAATATGTTAATGATCCTACAAATATTAGTACTATTATGGAAGAACATTGAGCTTTTATCACCTTCTACTAACCAAGTCTCTCCTGACTTTTGTCTCCAAAATATCTCCACCTTTGACAATATCTCTTCATTTTTTCCTAGGAGATCCTTCTATTTTAGGAATTTAGCTTAATCAATAACATCCTTTATGATTTCCTCATTTAGAAGTTTGATTTCTTCATCAATGCTTCTTTTAATTGTGAAAATATCATTCAAGTGTTCTCTATTCTAGGTCAATAATTTTTTTTTAAGATATTTCATTTCTCAAATGAAGCTAAAGAGTTTTGATCCTATGAAATGGCTCTCCTTCGATCATACATCAATTAAATCTAATTTTTTTTAATCCTTCATCCACATATTTTCAAACTTGAATGGGCAATTATGAGGCTTTTTAGCTCTAAGCAAGCTCAATAAGACTAGAAAGTGATCAAATCCAAAATATGGCATGATGGAGGAATTCAAGTCTATAGGAAAAGTAGTTAAGTCTCCTCTACAGAGAAATCTATCTAATTTCTCAGTTATGTGGCTGAAACCTATACGTCTATTATTCCATGTGAATGTCCCATTCTCAGGTTGTAGGCCTGCTAGATTATTTCTAAACACACAATCTCTTAAATTAATTTGAGGCTACAACTCCTTTTGGATTCCCCCCCCCCCCCTTTTCTCATAGAGATTAAAAATTTAATTAAAGTCACTTCCTAGAATAGTATGGAGAAAGGGATTATGACTCATTAAGTCATCTAGTTCTCCCCAAACCTTTTTTTTATTGAGATTAGCGGGAGGTCCATAAACATTAGTCAATTGGAATTTCAAATTATGTCCAATAGCAGTGATAATGCCACTTGGCCAAGAATCACCTTTTTGAGGATATTTCAAAAGAGACCCTATTAACTTTCCAAAAGATAGCCAAACCACCTGAGACACCTTCAACTTGAACTACCTCCATATCCCAAACACCCAACATTTTATTCAAAGAAGACATTTCATCCTCTGCAAGTTTGGTTTCTTGTAATAAAACAACTTCAACTTCTACAATGCTTATAATGTGCTTGACCAAGTGTTATTTGTTAGGCACCTTTAGATCACTAACATTCCAACTAAGGAGCCTAATAATTGAGTTAGAAGGTTCTTCCCATTCCCTACATTTAAGATTGAGGTGATCTTTTCTCGGCCTTTGGCTTTTCCATCTTTTGATCTTAAAGCATTTAATGATTTTATGCCTCTCTTCTTTGCTTTTTGTTTTTTGACAATTAGGATTTCCTTTATGAGAGCTCTTTTGTTGGATACCTACAAGAGTTTCATTAATACTATCTTCCTCAAGGTCAGAAAGGACCTTATTGAGAGATCTATTACTTTCTTTCTTAGTTTTAACTCTTTTCACTTGTTCAGAATAATATTACTTTCCACTAAGTTAAATTTGCTTAATCATACACTCTTTTACATTATGTTTGTAGACAATTTACAATTATGACAATTTTAAAATTGTTTGGAAGATAATTCTTATTGGAACTTACGTGTTTGTACACTCTTAAAAATCATTATTACTAATGCATATTAGCTACAATAAATATTTATTTTACAATATTATTATGAAATCATTAATTAAATAAAATATTTCTTTGAAGCATTACTCATTCAATATTATTTGAGTAATATTTTATGATTATTAGTAAAATCTTCATCACCAACAGGAATATGACTAAAATGTATGTGGAAATGAGAGTTTGCTAGCCTAAACATGTAATCTAGGGACAAATTAAACCTTTATTTCATTGGAGATCAATCCATTAAGATCAAATTCAGTCCCTGAGGAGAGCTGAGCATTTTGGTCAATTATTTTATTTTTAAATGATATGATTAGATATAATTTTGAAAAGGATCATGCAAGAACTAGGTAAAATGCTAGGAAATTGACAAGATTCAACATAAACATAAAAAAATGGATCAACAAGAAACAAAAAATTATAGATCTATAAATGAGATATAGAAATGAAATTGTCACTAAAAATTAGATCTTGAAAATATCGATCAAGTGTGTTAGGCCCCCTAGATCTAGAGGTTATTCCATCAACTAAAACTTTAGATTATATATCAAGATTATCTATAGATCACTCCATCCAAAATTGACCCAAAAGTGGTGGTCACATGTGTAAATTGGCATAAACCATGAGTTTTATGCCTATTCAAAATATAGAACTAGATGTCTCAGTCTTCTCTCTACAACTCTGCAACTTTTGGCTATTGGATATATAACTTGCACATAGAAAAGAAGGAAAAATGTTCTATTGTATAAGTTCTTTCCTATATTAAATTATAGATATAAATAAACCTCTGCTACAACTATGATTGATTAGAAAAGTGAGCTTAACTGTGATAGGGCAAAGACTGAAAACTATAAGGAAATGCTAAATTGAAATGATATTACCTTAGGCTTGATAATATTGATAATGTAATTCTCTTTGGATAAGTCCTTCAATATTTAATTAAATGGCATAACATGACAAGACATTAGATTATCAATCATGAAAACAAACTTGCATGTAGGTTGGTAGAGCTTGTTTCTCCATAATGCTCAAATCTTAAGATAGTTGATTAAGGATGTACTTATTATATGCTTTGGTTTCTTAGGATTGAAATTAAATTACAGATGATGATTTCATATAGGTTTCACAAGTTATTTCCTAGTTTAGGATAACTTCTATTGGTTATATCAAAATATTAGGATTAGACAACAAGTTGTAAGAATTGACACTCTAACATGATTGATTTTGGGCCCTTTTTGGTAAGACTATGGCACTAGGGACCCTATTCCACTAGTAATATGATACTAAGAATGTTAGTACACCCCAAATAAGAAGAGAGAAAGATGGTTTATAGAGTGCATAGTCTCAAAACATAGGATATAGTCACTAAATAAGCATATGACTACATTTTTGTTGTGACAAGATGAGAAATAGGCTTGGAATGAGCTATGACTATGAACACTAAACAAAGGGCCCAAAAACAAGTGTGAAATTCTCAAGGGTTATAATTCATGGTAGTCCATTTAGCTCTCACTTTAGTCAGAGTATGAAATTACATTCATACTAACATAAAAGTTGAGAGAAAGAAGGAAATAATTCTATAGCAATTGAGAGCAAGAGTAACAAGAGTTAAAGATATCACTGATTTATTGGTATCTTAACTCACACAACATCCAAGGAAGGACAAAAAAGATAAAAGATGAGGAAAAAAATATAAAATAAAAGGAAAACACGGAAAATAAAAAGACATAGAAAAATGGTTAGTACTTAAAAAAAGGCTCCAAGTCAACTACTTGAAGAGAACTTGATAATCAAAATATCTCAAATGAAAATATCATTCACAAAATTTCATTGTAAGAGAACAAGTGGAATTATAGAAAGGTAAATATCATACCACATTTTATGAGACATGAAACCATTATCCAATAACTAGGAAGGTATATTATGCTAGGGGTCCATTGAAAAATTTGAACCATGAATTTTACTTACCAACAAGGTGTGTTATGTTTGGTGAGCAATGATTGTATCATTAATTATACGTTATCTAGCTGTGTTATGTTAGGTTATCTATGAAATAAAGTGAGATAGATTCTAGTAGAAGATAAGGTGTCCTATATTGTGTAATATGGATGCAAAAGAAGATTAAAAATTAAAAAACCTCTATTTTCTAGGTAATCTAAAACCTTGATCATAATATAGGTGCTATAGTGTTGACCAAGTTCAAAGATTGAAAAAAAAAACTCTTTCCCGTAGGTAATATGCAAATGCAACTATTAACTGTGTGATTTAATGTGCACAAAAATATGAGACTACAAAATCAAGTTTGAGTATGCATCAAGAAAAAGAAATAAGGAGGATGTGTATGCCCCCTTTAAGATGCAAATATAGCATCATGTTGATACCTTAAGGAAGATAGAGATCCACATTAAAAATAATTCACCATCAACAACAAGGAGATATCCTTGGCAAAAATGCATGCATTCCAAGCTAGGAAGAGGATCCTTGTAAAGAATACAATCTTGAAGAAAGGAAGAGATAGTTGTGAAAAGAAATATGTTTCAACAAGTGTAAAGATATTCTTATCAAGGATACATAGCTACCAAAGTGGGAGGAAGATATCTTTGAAAACATATATCTACCTCTTAAAAGAGAATATTTTTATGAAATATGAAATCTTCAACTTGAGAAAGGGGAAGGAGATGAATAATAGACATCTTCCCTATTTCTAAGAGGGAGAATTATTGATGAAGGATTTAACACTTTAAAAAAATAGAGAAATTATTTCTAAAATATTTACTCTTTCGGAAGATGTCCTAATCAATGATACACAACTTCACTAAATGATAAATCTTCATGAAAGACAAACAATTATATGCAAGATAGGATATCCAATTATAAAATATACAACTCAACAAGAAGAAAGAGGATACTTAAGAAGGATGAAAATATTTAAAAACTATTCATGACCTCTAGTGTAGAGACAAGAATAATTAAGCTATTAAGTTTCTAGCTAAGTATGATTGCACATAAATTTGTACCATCATGAATGATAATGAGCCCCCAAAAGGGTTAAGTATTAGTGTGACATATTGAGGAGCAACATAATAAGGCTACAAAGTGCTAAGTTATCATATGCAAATTAAGACTTTCAAAATAATAAATATTTGATGTTCTATGAATGAGAGCCTTGTCACATAATTATTGAACAAATTCAATAAATTCTCCATGATAAAAAGGAGAGTAAATGTAACTATGACGTAAGAGAGAAAAAAGTGTTGTCATCAATCCACTTAGAGTTATACCTATATCTTATGAAAAGGAAAAATTTGATCATTTTATCATATTTGAGTCTCCAAAAGATTCTTTCAATTAGAGTAGAAATTATTTGTGGGAGGGGAAGGCTATGATTTGATACATGAATTGGTAAGGAAGGAGTATGGAATCTTATGCATTATTTAGTGTACTGGGATGAAGGTTATATAGGGACCTTGATTGCTTGTTCCATATGTCCATTACCATGTGCTATATATCCCTTTTTCAGAAATAATGTCGAATTCCAATTTATAATTTGCTTACAAATGTGATGGGAAAGGACATTATTCCAAGACCTCATGCAATTTTGTTGTGTAAGTATATTTTTTAACACCCAAGGAATGAATATATGAAGGATGGACCCTTGTAAGATAATACACATGGGTAAAAGTACAAACTTGTGTCTCACTTTTATAAAGGAAAAGGCTAACAACAAAAAAATAGTTCAACTTCAATGGCACAACAATGATATTTCTATTTGTTATTTGAAGATGATGTAAATTGATGAAATGTGTAAAACTAGATGAAGTTTATGCATATTATTTTAAAAAAAATTGGAACAAGAATTGATATGTTTTTTTAACTATTATAGTCAATTTTTCAATAATTAAAAAATATTGCAAATCAAGAGTTTCACGTCCCACCACAAAACTATATGTAAATAATCTTGTTTTCCTCCGATTTTGAAATATGTTTTAGATGACATCCATAGCCAGCGTAGAAAAAAAAATCTGATTTCGATGTATATTTTCACCATCCTAACAATTCAAAGTCGAAGTTTCCCGAAATCAACAGTTTTCATCTCCCACCAAATTTCCCCTACCAAAACTATATATATAATTTTTAAATTTTTCTGATATGATTTACTATTTTTTTTTATTTTTTCGAGTCAGAGTCTTCTCGAATGTTAATATACCTACTTGTAGTATTTTGTAATTTTAATATACTAATTCTAATTGAAATTTTATTAAAATTATATGTCAACGTTCCTCGCTCTGAGCTCTCCAAAAGGGTATTTTTATTTTAAAAAATAAATAAAAATTTGATAGTCTAATTCTTAGCAAAACTTGAAAGTTCTACAAATTGGGGGGTTTTGTTGAGTAGGCTGCCATGTGGGATGCCACATAGGCAACCTCAGCCAAGTAGGGCTCAATTGAGTCCCCCAAGTGGTGGGACCCTCCATGGAAAATCACGTGGAGAAGTGACCGCTCGTTTCCCCACCCTTTCCCTCATATATTCATGAGGTCATTTTTTAATTTTTTTAAAATAAAAAAAGAAAAAAATTCATGAAATCTTCAAATTTTTTTGTAGGAAGTTGATTTTTTTCAAGGAAGGAGGGGATTTTTTCTAAGGAGGTCATTTTTTATCGAGGTTATTTTTTCCAAAGGAGTTGATTTTTTTCTTAAGGAGTATTCACTTGTGAGTTCAGGAAAGTAAATTTCAATACTTTATGTAATGGGGAATAAAAGAAATAGAGCAAAAATATATGATCGTATAAGGGATGATTGAAAGAAAGTTCATACAAAACGTAATCAAGAGAAACCTATTGATGTTGATGGATATCCTATTTATGTTTAAGATGATGTAACTGAAGTAGCGGAAGAAATTGGTACTAGTCAAGGTACGAATTTTTCTTTTGTCATGAGAAATTTGATGGAGATGAATGAGGATTCTCTTTTTAGTCAAATTTCCTTAGAACACATGGTACCTGAGAGCACAATTAAATTTCATTGCAAAAACATTTGGGAGGAATATTTTGAAAAAAAGCCTATGTTCGGGAGAGCACAATTATTTGTAAAGTTATTCAGGAAAAGAGAAATGAGTCTTGTTTTGGATTTGTTGCATGTTTTGGATAATAGAAAAACCTTAGGAGGTCATGTAAAAGAAACAATAGTTGAAAATTTGCAAGATGCATTGAACCTTATTGATACCATAAGTCGAGGAGCCAATTCAAGTGCTGCATGTAGAGTGTTGATGACTACGATTTCTAGTAAGAGATTGTCACATAAAAGACAAGTTACAACAATTTCTGAATTATTGCATATATCTAGAAAAAAAGTTTCAATATATATTAGGAGGAGAAATATGTTAGATGAAAACATTGAAATGAATTGGGTAAATATTTGTAGACTTCCTCAAAAACACAAAATTTCTTAAGATGTAAGAAGATTGGTCATTGAATATTGGGCCAGCCACTCCCATGTTTCTTCCAATAGAAGGGACACTATACAAATGAAAGATGAAGAGACCAGTATGAAGATTTCACAACCAAAACATTTTGTAGATACTTCACAGAAAATGAACTATTTGAAGCATTCAAGGAAGAATTTTCAGATGTGAAAATATGTCAGATAATGTTTGAGAGGTTGTGCCCTTTCTTTGTACACATAAATAATATACATGAAACTTATTGTTGTTGAAATCATGTTGATTTTCATATATACTTATAGTCATATAAAAAAGCTATGGCAGTACTTAATCTAGATATGGTCATCCCTGGAAGTACAACACAATTTGTGAAATCAGTTTTATGTGTTAAATCAAAAGATTTAGATGCTTCAATGTACAGTGTATAAAAAGTGCATGCATTGATGGTGGAGATTTACTAACATTTCCATTATAAATTGAGAATATTGATGTTTCAATGCCAGTTTTGTGGAAGAGATTTCAATATGAGACATATCAAACTAAGTCAGGAGATGAATCCAAAAAAAATGCATTGAAGGATAGTGAATTGCCCTACCTTGAATTTATGAATAGATTTCATACTATGATTTATCCTCATATCCAACATTGTCATGGTGCATGATAGCAAGCTAAACAATTTTGTGATTCCAAAAATTGTTTTCCACATGGTTGTATAGTTTTTTATTCCTCCTAATATAACTAGTTGTTTAGTTATTGTCTTTTTTGTTGTTTCACACAAGACCTTGAACTTCCCAAATCAACCCATACCTTTATTAAAATAAAAAAATTGAACTTACCCCACAACCACCTTTATCAACCCACCTCAACTTGACTAAGTAAATATCTCATGAAATTTGATGCTCTATAGGTTACTATTTAAGAGTATTTCCTAAAAAAAATAGAAATTCAAAATTCCATATGTCCTCTCTCATTATAGAGCATTAAATAAATGCTTGATAGTGAAACATTTTTATTTTAAAAACTAATAGGAATATCAAAATCACATATATCGTTATATAGTCCTTATTTGTCTTCACGAATTTGTACATGTTTGGGTAGTTGACCTAGGAGAACATGTCTTCAAATACAATGAAAACCCTTTCATTGTATTCTTATTTTCTACGAGTAATCAAATCAATGAGAGAAATAGCACAAATCAAGGTTAATTAGGTGATAAAACAAGTTGAAGAATTTTTTTTGCAAGCACAAAATGAATTGAAAAGAAGTTATATTAAATCATAGTAGGGAGTCTCCATATGCTTTATTTCATTAATGACATTGATTCTTTTCTCAACAAATTGTGTATCTTCATTTCTTATTTAGTTTGTGTGCTTTAGTATTTAACAATAATAAAAATAAAAGTGAATAGATTTACAACATTAATTATTCTAGGTTAAATGTTAGAGCTATAGTACTTGCACAATCTAAAAAATAACTTTAAATTTGATTATGTATGATTTTTTTACATCAATATTTTAGATCATACTTCATAAGTTACAATGAAAAGAATGAGTTTGTTTATTATTATATATTTATGCACAAAATAAAATAAGAAACTAGAAAATAAAAGAAAAATCAAAATCTAATTTAAAAAAAAAATAATAATTAATCATTAAAAGAGTCAAAGAGGTCATGAATTGTTAACCTAGATTTCCTTAGAAAACAATAAGACTGTATTGATACTATAATATTAAATGAGGCTACGATAATATAAGGTAATCATGAATAATATAAAAATAGTATAAATTAATTTCTAATTTTAAAGAAAGAAATTTAATTAGATTTTTATTTATATATTAAAAAAATTATTCAAACTTAAAAATATTAAATAGATAAGGATTCTAGGTAATAATTAGGGAGGAAGAAGAAAATAATAGGAACATGAAGAAATAATATTTATATTGAAGTATTTTATGAGATGGGTAATATTAAAATTATAATGATTAAATTTCATAATAAATAAATATTTATGTTTTAATTAGCATGCCAATGATTTAGTTAAGTTTTATTTTTTCTATTAAGTTTTATTAAATTTTTTTTTCTATCATAATAAAATTTCAATTGTTGAAAAATGTATAAATACTAATGTTTTTTTTTTTAGGCAAAAGTGGCAAGCCACTGATAAATATATTAATAAGATAATTGATTCAAGAGCTCAATAAGGAAAGAATTGGGAAGAAAACCCTATATCCTTGCTCATATACAATGAACAAAGAGGAAAAGAGGCTATGAGAAGGAACCCCGCAAAGATTCGAAGAGAGAGATAGAACCTGTGCATAGTACAAGCCGCATAGAGGCCAAACTTAGAGTAGCGAGTCGGGAAAAGTCCAAAAGAAACTTTAAAAATTACCCCCATAACCAGTTATCATGAAAACTTGGAAAGCAGAATTCTGGTTGTCAGAACACTATAGAGCTACGACGACCGGTTACCGATTATGTTATAGAAAAACTTTGATACCGGTATGTTGTCCTCTTAAATGGTTCATAAAAGAGCCTCCATTACCAGTACTACTTGACTGATTGACAAGATGTATCCACTACCAGTTCTATTGTACCGGTGAAAATAAAAGAGTAGACCAACACTGGTATAAACAAGAAGCAGTCAAAGAATTTCAAGTCATGTCAGTTGCCGACACATTTCCTTACACATCAAAATGGAGCATATTCAAAGAAGCAAAAAATAGAACTAGAATTATTTTACTTGTCCATGGCTGCATCACCCTGGGTTTGAATTTCAGGGGCATCGAAGGCTAGAATATTTACCTTCCATCTCATTGGTACTGCATCTTCTTAAGGGCAACGAAGGACCTCCCAGATATTGACCTCTATGTGTTGTTGCAATCTGGCATCTCATGAAGGGATCGATGCGATCTTTTTCCACTCTTCAGCCACTTTGGGCTGAGAGGAGCTAGTCCATCCCAAGGTCTCATCCTACACCAGTGCGTTGAGTTCTGACACCCTATCTGAAGTCCGTCCCCTTTCCACCGGTTGCAAAATTGGTAGAATGGGATCAATAGTTTCTATTTCCAATATCACCATGAGAGCCCCAACTTTGATTCTGACTCTGTGCACAATATGCTCATCCAATTGTTTACCAAATTGTTGCAGGCCATTCTTCACATGGTGGAAGTTTTGTCATTCAAGGGAATGCTTGATTCAGTCATAAAGAACCATGTAAGCATGGCTGGATTGGATAAAATATCATGGAAATAGGCCCCCAAGGAGAGCCAACCCCTGCCATAGATTATAATTATGTAGGGCTTCATGGAATGAGGCAGGTGCAAGCACGTCCTATCTTACCAACTTAAAAAACACTAGTTCAAGCAAAGGGATCAATTGCAAGAGGTCCAGAGTGTTGGACAGAAAACCTGAGGAGTTGATAGGGAAAGAGAATTCTTTTGGCTTGAGGGGACAAAATCTCCTCACCAATGAAATCTTTGACTACTCTTTTCAGTTGTGGGTTGTGCAAAAGAAATAGTTGGTCAAGGTCCCTGTCATTGATGTGTCCATGGAAAGTCATCGAGGGTTCTGAAATTCGTACTGGAACACGATCGTTCCATGGCATGTACTCCCAATGCATTTGCTTGCACCCTTCGCAAGAGCCATTCTCCATATTGTAGAACACTGAGATACTTCAAAAATAAAAAAATTCAAAAACTTTCACTGAGAACTATGTCTATAAAAATAGGCAAGTTTCCATTTATAAACAAAAATTAACATCTTGAAATGCAATAATTAATCAGATTTTAAAGACGAGTTCATGATTTCTTGCATTAAGTTGTGGCCGTAATTCAGTCGGGAGGATGTGTGAGAGGCCAAAATTTGTTTTGCCTTGTGTGAAGTGACATCATAAAAATCTCGGAGTACTCACACTAATCTTTCATTCATACCATCCGCATACTACATTTAAATGCATAACTGCAAGCGTCTTGTAAGTCATCCTGTTCATAGGCTTCAAGTTAAATGCAAACATGCAAGTACTTATTAAGTTGTAATTTGTGATTTGAGTGTTGTACTTTCTTTTTGTACTAATTCAAGCAATTTGGGAAAAGAAGATAGTTTGGTGGGAGATGCAACTGACTCAACTGAGATGCCATTGCAGCCCATATTTACTAATTTGTCAGCAACATAGTTGCCCTCTCTTAATGTGTGGCTAACAATGTAATCCGAAAATGTGTCAAGTAAATCCAAGATATGTTTCAAAACATATGATAGTTTCCAAGTCTTACATCTTTTCGAGGTAATTGAATTGATAATAACTAATGAATCCCCTTCTATGTGTATGTTGGAGAAACCACATTTCCTTGCTAACACCAGGCTAGCTAGTAAGGCATTTGCCTCCGCCAAGTTATTTGTACCTGAAGGGATGGGAGAAGCTTGGAAAGCACACACTTTGCCAAATTTATCTCGAATGTAAACTCCAATCCCCAACTTCCCTGGGTTTCCATGAGAAGAGCCATCGAAGTTGATCTTAAAGAAATTAGGTGTTGGGGGTACCCATTTTATGGAAGACCTATCTCTAACATGAGTTGAGGCCCAATTCGGGGGAATCCCCTTTGGCAAAATAATACCATTCCATGATTTTGCAATTACCTTATCCCACTGGGTAAATGACTAAATGTCCTTAGAATTAGTGAGAGATGAATTTATAATTTATGCAATCAAATTTTTGAAATTGATCAGAACGTGATCCAGAGAAGAGGATGTTTTTTTGAAAATTCTTTTATTCCTCTCCCACCAAATGGCCCAAATGATGTGAGCAGGAGCACATTTCCAAATGCCAATGAGAGCGTGTTGCAAATCCAAAAAGAAACAATATTAACTAATAGGAAAAAATATGCAATAAAGGTATTGAATTATTAGTGAATGTAGACCCCAAAAAAAAAAAAAAAATCTACAATATTAATCAATATGTTGCCAAAGTTGAAGGAAATATTAAGATAATCATAACATATTAAATAATAAAATATAATAATGATAGATCATTATATATGATCTAAAAATTTTGATGAAAAAAAGTTTATTATAAAATTTAAAAACACATTCAATATAGAATTATATAAATAGTAAAATGTAAAAGCTCTTATTCTTATTCTACAGTATATATACATATATATACATATATACATACATACATATACATACTTACTTACTTACTTACTTACTTACTTACTTACTTACTTACTTACTTACTTACTTACTTACATACATACATACATACATACATACATACATACATACATACATACATACATACATACATACATACATACATACATACATACCAAAGGAATCAAATGATGGTAGCAAATGATGAATTATAAGATCTGATCATCGATCTGCTCTTCAATGTCTGCCAATTGAAAACAAAAGCTTTCATAAATGCAAAACTCTCCTAACTTCAATGCTTAGTATTTTTTCCTTTAGCGAGCCACGACATTCTGAGGCTCCACTAAAACATATAAAAATATATTCAAATCATCTGGAAAGACTTAAATCTTTTAACTTTGATGAACCACGACCCCCTGTGGCTCCACAATAACATATAGAGTATTATGCTAGATCTATGATTTGGACGCATTGACTCTACACCAGATTAGAACCTTACAAATCTCAAGCCACTCTCCTACTATGAATTGATTTTTCTTCTCCTTTTAATATTTAACTGTTTACAAGCGTCTGATAACAGTTTACCAATGAATATTATATTGTAGAAGGGATTATAGTATAAGTCAAAGATTGAAGCAACCAATTAAATTATTGAGGAACAAACATCCAAAATAAGTCTCAATAATATAGTTATGGTTATACAATAATTATAAATATAAAGCTGATTTTTTTAAGTTAAGATTTATATTATAATGTTAAAATTAGTATATAAAAATCTAATAAAGAGAAAATATTTAACATTTTATTTAAAGTTGAATGTTGATTGATAAATTTTTTGAAGTAAAAGCATCTCAAAATCTATAGATAGTCTAGACATTCATTTATGCATATGAAAATTGGAACATTGATTTCTATGCAATATTCAATTGTCCTCACAAACATGTGTCAATTTTGTGTCTATAAACTAATTATGTGAATCCAAATGTGACCATCATAATCTATATGTTCTACCCTATGAATTTCAAAAAGAAAAGATTTCTAAATAACAATATTTTCTACCAAACTCTTAGGGGTTTTCTTTTAAGGGGATGGTATTGGAAAATACAATAACAAAATTTAACCATGCACATAAATGTGTGAATAATTGCTAAAAATTGCTATGTGATTAATATGCAGCAAGAGTCACTAAAGGAATAATTTTATTGTTGAATTCCTCGTGATCTCTTCTTTGAAGAAATATTAAAATTGAACTCAATAAATACTTTTCAATAAAAAATGTCACTTCAAATTGTAAGGATTTGAGCAAAGTCACGATTGGACCAAAGTGTAAGATGAGACCATGGGTTAACTGTTCAATTTTTATTTTGAAATTGTCAGGAACAAGATCGTGGCAATAAGGGCAATGTCAAACATGTGGGCATGAATTGAGTACTCAATCAAGTTGGATCAATATGTGATAGGATTGGATTGGATAACTGATTAAACTAGTTGGACAAAACCACTAGACTAGAATTACATAACTTATAAAACAAGATAAAAAATGCATTAAATATATATTTTTCATAGTTATTCTATTTTCTTTAATTATTAACAACATTTTCTATTAATTAATAAGTAATAAAAATGTACCATTTCTAATTATATAAAAGTATAATGATACTACTCAAAACTTAATTAAAAATGCATTAAATATATACCTTTCACCATTATTTTATTTATTTATTATTAATAACAATAATTCCTATCAATTAATAAGTAATAATACTTCCAAAGAAAATAGTTTGGTAATTCGGTGACATTAAAAACAGGGTGATTTAGTGCATGCATAAGAAGGGTCAAAATAATTGGTGAACGTGAAAATAGAAAATGCCAATATCTTTTTTAATAATTGCATACACTAATATGTGCATGCAGTACACTGCGCAACTCCTCTGTTTCTCGACGAATACCTTCAAGCTCTTCTTTATGGTCTCCAGAAAAAAAGATCCTTCATAATGCAATTTGCAAATAAAATATAAAGACGTGTGAGACCTCAGTTTATCATAAGCGAAACTACGTAACTAGATAATTAAAAGTAGAAATATATTAATAATATAATAACAATAAAATTAAAATTTAAGAGTTCTAAGTAGCTAGCATTGTATATTTGCTTATTTACAAAATCAAGTCAGCCGAATAAACTGTCAATTCAAACCAGCGTAGAAGTATCTAAATCAGACAGGCAACCTATAATGAATGAACGCTGCTGGGGCAAAGGCCCTCAATTTTTATTTCGTCACATCTATTTTGAAGTATCAAACATTAAAACGTAAACTGCTTGGATAAAAACAAGCAGACCCACGTCTGAAAAACTGACGACTTGGGTGTAACTCATTCAATTAATGGTTGTCAGTGTACCACTAGACCCTATCAAAGTCATTTACAAACTATAAAAAATGTAAAAACATATATATTGTGTAAATTTTCTTAACGACGCGGTTCCAATATGGAATATTTTAAGAGAAATTTGAGGAAAGATTTCTTTTATAGAGAATAATTTGCAGACCAGAAATAATATTAAAAGTCAAAGAAACCAACAAGAAATAAATCAATCAGATACCCATTCTTATGCAAAACTGTAAAACAAGTGATTGCTCCATGGATTATCGTATGGATAGCTTCCTTCATTTTGGCTTGCGTCTTAACTGTTTCGTGAGGAAGAGGCTGGAGCTCCAACACTATTTTGGCTAAATCATTCATGGACTTGAGAAGCATCACGCACTCTTTCTTGTTTCTTTTTTTTGTCTCCATCTTTTCTAAAACTGAGGCCACCAGTACGAGACCAACTGCCGCCCGATGACATTTTCCAATACCTTCTAAAACTTCTATACCTACTTTGATGTTTTTCTCACAAAAGATCGATACCTGTCCAATACATAACAAGAAGTAAGAAATAAAAAATTATTTTGAATCATCTAGTTGCTAAAGAGCCTTCTATGGCTATCCAAACCGAAGAATTTAAAAAAAAACAGCAGATTAGATAATTTCTTCATCACTTATCTAATCAGAAATCAAGATAAATAAAACACTATAATTCTACGTCAATAAATAAATAATAAATATGATGTTGAGAAATTACAATTCCAACACAAACGACAAAGTACACCAGGACATATGTATACTAGCTAAGCCACAATTACTGCTTCCTTTTAACAATATGTTTGATAGAGTAATATGTCAACTATAATCAGTAAGATCATCCAAATTAAGGTTAATAAGCACTTCCACTATAATTTACCTATGATAGTAAATAAATCTACTCTTATCAACATTAACATAGGATTAAACACTGCGATTACCTCATAGAAAACTATGAAGGATAGTTAATACATAGAACTGGAGAAGAAATTGAGATAAGCAAGTCCATCAGGATTGTCAATGAAAATAAGGGATTATATTTAGAAACCGAATGAAATATCACTAAATTGTATCAGAAACCAAATGTTTATAACATCTCTAAAAAAATATATTAATATTTGCTTCTACCTTCTCGCCAACTAATTTGATCGTATTCCCACATTTGTCTAAGATTCTCAAATGCTTGTTCTCGGAAAACTTCTCCTTCTTTGTCTCCTGCAACAATACAAGTCTTGTAAAGTATTCCTTAAAAGTGCAGCTAATAAAAAACATTCAGACACAGAAAATCATTGAAATAGAGCGAGTCATACTGTACTCTCTTTTTCTCGGAGTAAAAACTCATCAATGGCCACGATTAATTGGGTGAGATCGGGATCTAGCAACTTTTCCTCTTTTGCAAGCGTTTTACGAATGAAATCAAATAATTCATTTTGCGATTCCAGGACAGCATTTTGTGATTTCGGCGACTGCAAGTGCGTTTCCATTTTCTCGACTTTATGGACTTTACTTCAGTTTACAACTCACCGGCTCTTAGGAAATATAAAGAGGAGACGAAAGAATAAAGTCGTCGCTTCAGAGTGGATTGGCATTGAGCTGTATAGCCAAAAGGCGACCATTCATTTATGAGTGGATGGGAAGGGTTGAACGCATGAAAGGGCTGTGAAAGGTCTGTTGGGAGTATCAGATAGAGGTCCCTCCATACATTTACAAAAGATATTGTTGACAAGGACACAAGCAAAAATACTATAAATGATATCATTACTATTGACAAGGACACAATTTGTAATATTGAATACTCCGCGGAATTTTGAATACCGATTATAAGAGTTGTTTTTTATTAAGGATAAAACAGGTTTTGAGGGGGATCCGAAACCTCATACAATAGGTTTTGAAAGGACCTGAAACCCTTCGATTTTACTAGGATCTGGAATCCACATAACAACGCTGCCAAGAGGTACAATCATAGAAAATCAGCAGCCCAACCACATAAAAAAGGTCAAAACCTTACACCTTCAAAGCCAAATAAAGATTAAGCAAGAGAGTCCAAGGGTTTTATCAAGGCAAACTTAACCTTCAACATATACCAAGGAAACTTGAACCTTTGCAGAGAAAGATCCCAAAACCAAAAGAACCAGATCTATGAAAAATAATCTTAATGGGATAATCTAGAAATAGGGGGTTTTGGAAGGCTCCCCAAAAACTTCAAACAAGGGTTTTCCCAGGGTCTCTTAACTTGTAACATAGTCTTTAGGCCACCAAAATCAAAATGCGATACTAACCATAAACAGCTGGCCAAAGTAGCCCATGAAAACTACTAGTATCTAGTCTACTCGTGGGTTTTACAAGGCACTCACAACTTGAATCGGGAACCAAAAAGATAACCACTAAGAAAAAAATAGAAATTGGGGGGTTTTGAAAGGATCCCCTAACCTTCTAGTTGGGTTTTACCATGGCTCCCAAAATCAATAGGATAAAGCTAGCGACCACACAACATCTAATCAAAATCTACCTTCCAACAAAGCACCTCTTCACCTTAATAGGACAACGAACCACCTTAATAGGAGCTGAAAAGATAGAGACCATCAGTAGAGAGCATAAAGCTTCAAGCCACAAAACAGAGTCTAGCAACCAATGAACAAACCCACAACGCTTAGCTGGACAAATAGGTTTTGAAAAGGCTCAAAAAATCTTAAGCTAAAGAAGAGGTCCAATCCAAACAAATTCTGAGCAAATGAACTCCATCAATATCTCCACCTCTATAGGAGGGAAGGGACAAAACCCCAATAGTAAGGAAAGAGTAACAATCACACACCTAGCCTAAAAGAATAGGGTATGCAAAACCCCTAACAGGAGCCATCCCACAAAATCCAACCCACAACTCTCCCCCCAATAGAAGAATGATCAACCTAAATAGGACAAACTGAGAGAAGAGGAAAGACGGTGACCTGAGAGTCACCAGATAACCTCTTGAAAGAAATAGGAAAATAAAAACACCCACAATCATCAAGAGGAAACCGTGAAAGGAAAAACAACAAAGACAAGAAGACCTCCCATAGAGAAGCCCCCATAAACCAAACCTTAGGGACCATGGGATCCAGCTGACAAACCAAGAACCCCACTAAAAGAAGGCCCAAAGAAGAGCTAGAGTAGGGTCACCAAACAGGAGAACAGGGGAAGTTGAGTAGAAGCCAAAAAGGCTTAGCCACAACCCACCAAAAATCCCATCTAACCAGAGTCTATAGAATCCATACTAAAGAATCCACAATCCAATAAAAAATCTCCAAATCTACCCTCAGAGCCCACTAAACTAGCCATAGGCTGCATGTACACTCGCTGCAAAGAAAATGAACAAAGACCAATGAGGAAGGAATGAGATCCACCACCAAAGAGGAGCCCAGAAGATCTGCTTCCCCAATAGGGTTGTCCTCATCCACATCTCCCACAACCGCACCAACTCTCCCACCATTCTCCTGGCTCTTGCACCTTCTGCCTCTCGCAACCTCATCAAGCGAAAAGTTGTCCAGAACAAGAGGTGATAGGGGAAGATCATCAGCTTCATCATCTGTACAAATGCCTCCCTCTTCATCAATGCCATTTGCATCTTCATCTTCTGCACTGTCACCTTCCTTTACAAAAACTCTCACGCCTCCCTTTCCTGCACCTCTCGCTCTTCCCACTCTCGCCATTCAAAAGAACTAGATTATAGGAGTTGTTACATACCAACAAAATACTTTAATTTGAGGAAGTTTTACCTTTATTTTGATGCCTAAATGTCATCGCATGCACTTGATCAACTCATAATCTAAATAGAAAGTCAACAATTCAAAATGTAGATATTTGCACATTGAGTTGTAAGCAATACATTCTCACCACTATATCTTTTAATTCCTATACATTCTATCAAAGGATTGTAAATAGTTGATTAAAATAATGCTATACTTTTATTTTATATTTTAAATTTTATAATTGTGTTTTGGGTTGATTTTGGGGCATTTTTGATAGATTAGGTTCTATTCTTCATGACAATATAATTAAAAGATGATTTTTGGTTTATATTTATACTTATTCATCATGTTATAATCTACTTAATGTATAGGAAATAATTTTGATAATACTACAACCTATAATAAAAGATTTGGAAATTGACCCTAGGGTGTACACCAGTTGGTCAAGCCATTGAAAGACATGGGTGATTGAAGTAGGCTCAAACTTCTTCCAAATGAAAAAGCCAATTTAACCAACCATGCCATAGTTGGTCTCCTATGGATTATCGTGTTACCCAAAGGATTAGTCTCACCCTACCTTGACTAACTCGATAATAGAGTCATAGGCCAAGTCACTGGGACACATTTGAGATAACAAAAAAAATAAAAGATTTGGCAATTGTGCATTACATTAAAGCATTTTATCAAGACAATCAAAGATCACATCGATATTTAAACACAACTCATCCATTAAATACTTTCACACTTAGTTAAACTTTTTTTGACTTAAGTTTAGAACATAATTTATATTAGGGCTTCCTTGAACCTCATCTAATGCTTTAGAAGAGATTGAAACAAATCAAATTAAGAGATGAATTCATGATGTCACCACTTCATATGAATAGAATCACATTAAGGATTAAAAAAAAAGATGACTATCAAAACATCTAGATTGTTCTTATTTCAAGGAACCAACAATAATGAAAAATATTAGAAGTGAATGATTATTTTCAAGCCAATCTCTAGATCAAGGGTTGCCTCTTACCTACTCTAAATTAACTCTAATAACACTAAGAAAAGGTGGAAAGCAGGAAATGTTGAAAGTAAAATACCAAAAGAATAAAAAGCCATAAGCCAAGAGTAGAAACCTACCATTATCTAATAATAAGAGCTTAACAACTTTCCTTGCTATAATCAACAAGAAGAAATATAAATATAACATCTTGGCTTGAACAGACATGAAATTTAAAACATTGATATGATATCCTATTTGTTTATTATGTTCACTAACCAATTAAATGTTACATGAATATAGATCTCATATAAACATTGTATGAGGTTGCCTTGGGACCAAACAAAGAAATTATTAGAGATAGAAAAATACACATCCCAAGCTCCATAGTTTAGTGACATGCATAATGTACCTCAGGGATAGGATCACCACAATAATATGAGTATTTATAGAATATTACATCAGTTGGTAGCTCTATATTTTACATATTTATTACAATAGAGGAGGAGGGGACAACAAAAATGGGGGAAGAAAAGAAGAGTATTGGAGATAATTACAAGGTTTTCAATCTTTAACAAAATATTATCTTTTAAATGATTTTAACTAACAATCAAAAATATATATATCTCAAAGATAATATATATAAATATGTTGAGACATATCCTTCTTAGGGGATCTATTTTTAAAATCAATTTCTCATGTTTAAGATGATAATAGAAATAAATAGTATTACTTGATCAGTAAAATAAACCCTCTTTTATTTTATTAGGACATTTTATAACTGCCTTTAGATTATCCATACTGCAAGATTATATATATATATATGTACTTATTATTTGAAACATACCTATTTTACAAAGATGTCCCTGCTATAGGTACTATTTTTTTCATTTGAGTTGGTACTCTTGTAGTTTTATTCATGTCTCTCTCTATAGTATTCTAATTTTATTTTCCTATATTTATTGTTGAGAAGCACTTCAATTGCTAACCTTTGGTACTACTTTCTTATTTTTTAATTGTTATTCACTTTTGACTTATAAGAAATGCACATTAGCATGAATCTTGATGTCTTGAAAATAATTTTATGTATACATCAAGATATATCCTTCTTGAGACATCTATTTTTAAAATCAATTTTGTCACATTTAATATGACAATATATGTTTCAAGAGAAATATTCTTGACCTAATTTATATATATTATTTTAAAAATATATATGTTAATAACATCTATAAAGCAGCATGTTATTAAAATTTATATTAAAAATATAAAATAAATATAAACAAAATTTGAAGACTAAAAGCTTTTTAAACTAAAAAATATTTTTTTTTCCACGTAACATTCAAAATTATGTTTTTAAAGAGTTGGCATTATAAATTTAAAAGAACTAGATAAATTTGAGCTTTGAAACTTGACTTGTACAAGATACTCTCACAAAATTTTTTAAGAAAATGCACTTGCCTTTCTTTTCCTTTCCACACCTTGTTGGTTAAGACGACGAGATTTCAAAAATACTGTTGGTGCTTCCTACCACTGGATTTCACAAGCTTCTCACTTTTTGAACCTGGTTTTCTCTTTTGTGAATATGGGTGGCGATTTGATTCATATTTAACTCCATAGTTGCTATGAATTTAAGAGTAGTGGGGAGCATTGGGACAAGGTGATCTAAGGGAACCTAGATAATTATTTTGAAGGGATGACTAGACATGAGCCTAAGCTCTTTATTGATTTTGTTAATGCTTGGGGCAATGGGAACATGAACATAGGTAGTGTAACCTTCGAGGTTTTAGTAGAATCTATTGTGAAGGTTACAAGGTGGGCCCTTGATGGTGTGTTGTTTCCCACAAAACCAAAAGGGAACTACAAGGGTGACTTTAACCAATTTTTTCAATTGGGTGAAGGAGTTTTCAAGATTCAAAGTGGTTACAATAGAGAGGATCCTTCCCAAAATTTGGAAGGATGCAAATCTCCTCATAATCAAGTACTTCACCTCGAACAATATAAACAAAAGGTTCCATACGTAGATTTTTCCCATGCTAAATCATCTCAAGTATGGTGATAGAATAAATTTCCCTTTCTGGATCATTTCTTCTTTCTCCCAATATGTTTATCAAGCCATTGAAAAGGGTAAACCTCCACTCCACCAAGGTCTCATCCTGAGAATGTATAGCTTCCACTTGGGTTTATTCCCCTCGGGTGGGGTCCCTTCTATTTCAGTTTGGTGTACCTATTATCCCAATTTGATTGATGATCTTATTATCACCTCCTTTAATTCTAGGGAACCAATTTTGCCTCCCTCTAGTCTTAAAAGGCGTATTAGGAAAACAACTTCTAGAATGGCCAAATTTAAATCCATTTCTACCCAAAAACAATTAGAATATGGGTTTCCAATCTAAGCTTCAACAAGAAATGGTTAACAAGTTTGTTAATGAGTGCGGCTCTTAATCTCAATCCTCAAATGATTTACACTCCTTGGAAACTACAAGATCATACTAGTCCCCTACTAAAACTAGAGGAAACCCTATCCTTTCCCCTCAAAACCCTCCTATCCCTAATCACTCCAACATGCAGCGTACTATTTTAGCTTTGACAAAAATCGTGAAATACCTACACGATGAAGTTCAAAGATAGGAAGAACTAATCAAATGGCTCTTTGAACAAATGAATGTGGCTATCAAGAGATCAATCAACTGTAGGTAGCAATTGAGGCTTAGGGTAGGGCTAACACTTTGGCTAAATAGTTGGACAAGGATAGGGTATCAAAAAATGCCAATGATCTAATGGATATAATGGGGCAGTGGGAAATGTTGGGCATAAATATTGCTAACATGGATTCCCAGATCAAGAATATGGGTAGTAAGAAAAAGTTGGAAGAGATCAAGAAAACCCAGAAGGCCCTTAAAAAGAAAATTGAGAAGGCTATCCATGAGGAGATGGAAAGGAGAAAGGAAAGAAAGAGAAGATGCATGGACGCCCCAGCCAGAGGCTCTAACCCCATCACTACATTGGTCAAGGCCACCTCTAAGTCTGCAATGGTTTCCTCTAGTTTGGTTCTAGATTGAGCAAAAAAAAATCTTATTATAATATTTTTATTAGTTTGTATAATAATTAGTAGGACAAGGGTACCCCGATGCAGTGGACCATCACTTTGTGTCTATGTTGGGTGGCTATTTTGATTTTTTGGTGGTCATATTTCTTTTTTCTTTGCTAATTTTTTAGTTTAGCTACTAGTTCTCTATTCTCCCTATTGGGTTTTTGTTGTGTTTTGGTGGGGGGTATTTTTGTTGGTTGTATGTCCCTCATTTGTGTTGGTTTCACTCCCCAATAATGTAATGGTACGAGCCTCTCCTTTCATTAATCAAAATATTTTCTAAGAAAACCTTATATATAAAGGATTTAAGCATTTTAGGATTAATAAAATTCTCAAGTCCATAGTGTATTATCCCTTTTATTCAAATAAATATTTTTATTTCTAAAATGAAAAATATATCATTTCAAAATTACAAATTTAAAAGTTCAATTCTAGCTAAGTTGGTACATCACAAAATTTTCATATTTCAATTGGCCATCTCATAAATTTTTTTTTTTTAATTTTGACATAGCTACTACAACTCGAACATTCATCATCAACAAATCTCTACTCTAATCAGACCAAGTTATTTTTTTTGAAGTAGTTTGCCAAGCTCTCCCAATTGAGTTGTAGGTGACAGATCCACAAGCCTTAAAATATGTAGCAAGAAGAATCTTATATTTCTAGCCAACTAAATCCAAAGAGTGACCAAAAATAACATTTTGAATTTGGTTTCCAACAAGGTTCTTCCAAAGAACATCATCATCCAATTCTCTTACAATCCATTTTGTAGCAACACAAATGCCTAGAGTATAGTGGTCGGTCATACCCAATCCTCCTTTATCTTTTGGTTGGATGCAATGTGACTATGAATTAGTAGGGAAACCTTTTTTATTGCCCAAGAAAGTTTCTAATAAGCTGGATTAGCTAGTTATAGTGACCCTAAGAAGCAAACCAACAACAAGAGATGTAAACATGACTTGCTAAAAGAATTTTTTTGGCAACTTGGATTCTATAAACCATTGAAATAAAATTGTTGGTTTAATTCAAAAGTTTATTTTAATTTTTTCGTAGGAACTAGTTCAAAATCTCTTGAAACAAGACTCCAATACCAAAGGGGATCCCTAGGTATCTTCTAATATTGTCATGCTTCATCTCACACCATTTAATAGGGATCCAAGATAGTTGATAGTTAGTGCCATTCAAAATGTATTTAGTTTTATATAGCTAATTTAGAACTTAAAATATTATCAAATAGGTCTAAAATATCTAAAGTATGAGTTAATGCCTTCTCCAAAATTTTTATGAACAACATAATTTCATCTATAAAATGTGAGTTAAGGGCTATAGTATTTCCTGGAAGTGAGATACCTTGAATAAGCTTATTTAAGAGAATATGTTGAAAATGATAGCCAAGAGAATCTATTGCAAGGACATAAATAAATGAAGCAAGGGGATAGCCTTAAATCAATTTTTGTAAGGGAAAGGAAGGAGATAGAACACCATTAATAGCCACTATAGAATTCACATCCTTGAATAACATGTTGATTTGGTCATAGATTTTTTGTCTAAAAGTAACACAATTTAACATTTGTGATCATAATAATTGTCAAAGTCAAACTTTATAATTAAAGCATTTGAGAAAATTTTGAAGCCCATTCAATTCTTTCCCAAGAAAAATCCAAATTGTCCAAGATAAATTTTCCTCCCAAGAACCCAGTTTTCTCAAGATGCACAATCATTTGGGTGATGTGCATAATTATTCATGCAAATATTTTAGCTATTATTTTGTAAGAAGTATTAAGGAAGGTAATTGGTCTCCATCCATTAATGATGTCTTCCTATTTTCCTTTGGAAATAAGATTAATCATCCCTTGGTTAATCACATTTAACAATGTTCTAGATTCAATTTTCTCAAAGTAAACATTAGAGAAGGCTTCACGAATATGTGGCTACAAAATTCTATTAAATTCCACCAAACTCTCATAGATTCCATGGCTTTTTTCTAAAGACATACAATGAAGGGAAACATCATTTTTTTCTATGGAGAAGAGGTGGTCAAGAAGCTTGTTGTATTCAGGATCTATTTTCTTATAAATACATTCAATGATACTTTTTTCAAGAATGTTGAGGAGAATGTCATCAATTGAGTCATTAGTAAAAAGGTTTTTGAATTGGTTATAAAAGAGATTTATAATTTTTGAATGGCTATTTTGTAGGGAGCTATCAACAAATTTAATCATAGATATGTCCTTCACATTGTGTTTGTGAAAAATATTAAAAAAAAATTAGGCTCATGGTCACCATCATTAATTTACTGAATTTTGACATGAATTTGAGCACCTTTGCCTTTCTACATAGTCATTTCTTGAATAATGTTTTGAACATTGGCTACAAAATATTGTAACAAGGTATTGCAATGATTATAGACCAGTTGTTATTGACCATATTCAAGTTTATTTTAAAGATATTTCTCAAGCTTGTGATTTTTAGTAGAAACTATCCATCCATAGGTATGAAGGAAGGCAGTATACCAATGAGTATCTCTCTCCCCACAACTAATCCAACTATTTTGTTGTGGTTTTGGCTTAGTGTTGCAAATAGCCACAAGGCCATCAATTCAATCTTGATTTTTGAGATGAGAGACGTTCAACTTGTAAGGAAAGCCAAGTTGAATTAAAGAGAGTTGCAAAGATGGGAAGTTGGTAAAAGAGAGTGGCTAAAAGGTCAAAAAAAAGAAGTCCATCAAGCGAAGGAAGAATGTGGCAATTGGGATATATATAAAAATAGTCTCCTAAGGTTCATTATTTGTAGTTATTTCATTTGAATTAATAAAGAATTTGAAGGTTAATTTTACCCATGAGAGGCTTATACACAGTAAGGTCATTTCAAGCTAGCATCCACGCATCAAATTTAGACATAGGCAACTAAGAAATTTCATCCCAACTATAGTCAAAAGGTTGTTGCACCATGTTGAAATATCCTCCCAAAACATATTCTACATTAGGAAGACTACTACAAAGCCATTACCAAATAACAATTCTCCCAATCAGAGAATTAGGAGCATAATTCAAGGAAAAACCTACCATCATATCATCAATTACAGTAGTAGACCTAAAAAAAGGTTGTTAGTATTAGATCCAATAGCCACTATATGTTTATCTATCCATGGAGAAAGACCCAAAATAATAACACCACCACCATTACCATGGGTTGTAAGGGGAAATTGTGCATCTATCCAAAAGGAAACAAGGGTAGCATCAAACCCAACTCAACAAACTTTCACTTATTGTAATATTAGGAAATTAGTTTGTTTAAACTAAATAGAATGTTTTATATGATATTTACAATTAGGGAAGGTCAATCTTTACACACACATCATTGAAAAGAGTCTAGAAGGGTTTTCTTACTACATTAAGCTATGTTAAATTAATTCATTGATATGCAAATTTGGGCATCTATAGAAGGATCTTGTTCAATAGACTCCATGTGGGAATCTTCACCAAAAGGCTCTTGGGAAGGAAATCGAGTTTGATTCTAAATAGGGCTGATAGCTTGAGGTGGCAAGTTTTTTCTAATAGATATATATTTTTCAATATTAGGGGTCTCCTTCATCTTATTGGGGCCCTTGGCTATGCTCTACTAGTTGTGTCTTAAAATGACTTGTTTTCAAAATAGAGAGGTGGAGATTGGGTGAGGGCGGTGAGGAGGGTGAAGGTTGGGTGTTGTGCGGATGAAGGGTGTTGAGAAAATTTAGAGAAGAACAAATTGGATTCTATAGCTTATTATTAGAAGTTGGGAAAAAAGAAGAAGGTTATATGAAGGTTCTTGTGAAGCTTTAGGTTTACAAAAGGGGTAGTTGTGAATGAGGTGACATTCCCTATGACAATAAAATAATGCATTCATATTGTGGAGGTAATTAATGCATTGATCAAATTCAAATCTAAGTGCTTCAAGTTTAATAGAGTTGGGGAGGGGTTGAGTTAAGTCCATTTCAATGTTGTCCCTAAAATGAGAGTGCATAATAGCCCATTTATCAGAGTGTTCTTTCACAATATAACTTTTCCTAATTGAGTTGTTGTATCCTACAAGAAGGGAAGAAAGGATACATTGAGAAAATAAAACTCAACCCACATAGGATATTTTTATTTAGTAATGCCTTTTGGGTAAAAATGAAGTTCCTAGGCTTCAACATGACAAAATTGGCAGTACATAATCCAAGATTCATATTCTAACACAATACAGTCATTGTGTGGGTTAAAAATGTACATGCTACATAAACCCTTAAAGGATTCAATGCTCTAGCCCTTGAGTTCCCAATAATTGCATGTCCATTTCAAAAAATCTTGTTCTAAAAAATAAAATAACTTTTTTTTCTCTACATTTGATAATAACTTCAACAATATCATTAAGGTAGCTCAAGAAAAATTATTTTACCTTCTTTTGGGTTGTCCTGTGTGATAGTGCTTGTTGTGGGATGCATTGATGCAATAAAGGTGGAGACATTAATTACTATTGGGTTCTTGTTTCCAGTGTGAGAATCTCTAAATCTAACACCCATATTAAGCATGGTATTCTCTAGTTCAAAGGTGGGGTTAGATGAATACCACCCTTTATTTATTTCTTCCTCCGAAATTCCATGTTCTCATGCTTTATTTGTCATTTTTTTGGTCTTAGTTTGGACTTTGTGTGGGTTCTAGAGGGAATTGATTGAGGTGGCTTTAGATATAGTGAATTTTCCAACTATGATTTGAGCTAACAAAATTGGTAGAGGCACTCTTAGGGTTTGTAAAAGTGACATAGTTTAGCTTTTGTACAAAATCACACATTTTTTTCTAGTGCTAAGACATTGGTCCCAGTTCGAGCTCAAGTTTGGGTTTAATGTTTGGGTTCATAGGTTTGGCCAAATATTTTTTAGGGGTTTTAGGTTTCTTAGCACAGAAACATATATATAAAAAAAATTTTATACATGTATTCAACATTAGTTAAGTTCAAAATACACTACTATGCTAATTCTCAAATATCATAGCAAAAAACACCACCATATATCAAATGTTTAGTTCAAATAACATAGGAAAATATTAAATAGACCACCATATTACTTTAAAAATAATAATGTCAACCTATAGTAATTAGCCATCACTTATAAAATATCAGATGGGTCATAAAAATATCATCATCATTATTCATAAATTAGAAGAATCACAAATAGTGCCACTAGGAGTCGCACTAGCACTAGGACTAACACTAGCACTAGCAGCAGTACTATTATAGTCACTGTGATGATCACTAGGTATCTCAGGGTCATCATCAAATCTAAGGCCAGTAAGGTGGGAAACAAAATCATCCAACTCAATGTACTTTAGATAAGCATCCCAATACTTTGTTTCCCCTTCTTTTAGGCATTTTCTTTGTATGCGAGGAGCCACAAGCTTGAATGTATATTGACCAAAACCTTTATCTTTTTGTATTGTAATCTATTGTACTTTTTGAGTGATGAATAATTATTTGTTCCAATTCCTCTCTGATGAAGATGAAGTAGCAACCTATCAAGATTTGAAAATTAGAGATTTAATAGTTATATAAAAAATTAAAATTTAAAATATAAGCAAGATAGAAGATTTCTTCTAATAACTAAGAATTTACTTGCAATAAAATATTGATGGTAGTAGGTTGTAGGTGTTGGGATACTTGTCCATAAGATTACCGCCAACTATGAGCAAGAACCTTACTCTTGTCCTAAAGAGCTTCAAGACCAAAATCATTTGTGTTTGAAAAAGTCATGATTTCATCTATCACCTTAAGTTGCAGGTCTTAGGAAAAGAGTTTACAAAGGGGTACCTTGTACCCTTAATAAAATTTAGGACCTCTATATGGGGCAGTTCTTGTGTCAGTAAGGAGATCTTTACTATAATATTTTGGGCTCAATGCAGATGCAATGAGATGCAATGGAGTGGTCATTCTGTTCCATCACTTCATAATAGTTTGTTATATTTGTTTGAAGAATGTTTCTTCTAGATCTTTCTCTTTAATATTTATGATGACTTTCATCTTCTTAATCATTGAGTTAATCCCATCATATACCTCTCCCAAACAAGGCCTATCCATGTCAGTGTAATAGATCATGCTCAATATAGGCTTAGTAAAATTCAGGAGGTAGTCAACACAACCCAACCAGGGGTAATTCAATATCATTTTTTAAATGTTTTTTGCCCTTTAGTGTTCGATTGCCTCCATATTCTCCAATTATGGCTTATTACCATTCTATTCTAGTGTCATACAAACCTTCAAAAGTTGTCTTAACACAAGTGTGTCTCAAGCAAAGTGGGTCCTAACAACCTGTTTCAAAATCAATACAAAAAAAATGTAAAATTAAAATTAAATTAAAAAATTTAGTAAACATATTTATTATTTAACTAAATTTAAAATTAACTTACCTTCAATTGCTCCAATCTCAATTTTTTTGGAAATATTCCTTCCAAAATATGGTGGTTGGTGATAAACATTTGGATCTCCTTAACCTCAACATACACCTATTTGATTCAATCAAAATTTTCCCAATTTTTTGTAGCATTAGGTTGTGTGAGTGGACCAAACAACGTGTCCAAAAAATGTGTTGATACTACTCCTCAATCAATAACCGTGCAAACCTATAATTTTTGGTATTGGTGCTACCAATTGAACAAAATTTTGAGGGCCAACTTCCTCATTGACTTAGTAAATAATATTAACAATGAATGGACCATCCTCACTTTCCCTTCACAATCCATTGCTCTGAAAAATATTACCTCTTTAAGGGACACTGCAATAAGGTAGATCAATGGGTGATTTATTACATCTTTCCATCCATAAGATATGATGGACACTCTTGTTTCAATCCATTAATCCTTGGTGGGTTCCACAGAGTCCTCTACATGTTTCACCTCTTTTTCTAATAAGGAAGTACACACCTTTTCATTACCTAGGCCCTTGAACCCCTTTGGAGGATTTTAATCGATCTTAACCTTTTTTTCCAATAAGGTGAACAAACAACATTAAATGTCAATCCATTAACATAGATGCATCTAGCTATGTCTTGCTTGGCAATCTGTCTACCCTAGTTGTTAAATGATGTTTCCTATGGTCCTTGTGCTCTCTCATGTGACATAATAGGTTTTTCTTGAGTTATAGACAAGAATGGATGGCCCTCTGCATGGTCAAAATTAAAAGGTGATAGAAAGGTCATTGTTCCTTTCTTAGTCCTACTCTTTACCAAATGATGAGAAGATTGTTTCTCAATTTCTTCATTATCTTTGCTTTGCTCTTGTATATATGCCAATACTTGTGCCTCTACATGAAGGCCTTTACCTTTTAAATTTTTTGGACAAAATTTGACCCCTTTTTGAGGGAGAAAACACAAATGTGCTTTCACTTGATTGTATGAGCTCCTATATAGGCTTTTGGAATGAGAAAAAATTCAATGAAAACCTCTTCCAACTAGAAGTTATTTTACCATTTCCACATATTTTCAAAGGGGAGAGTTTAAGTTAATTTTTAAATGGGGTTCATTTCCACCACTAGAAGCACTTGCCATTCTACAAACCAAAATGAAAAAATAAAACAAAATTAGAGAGTTCATTTTAATTTGTAAAAGAAATGCAAGGAAAAAATAAATAAATAAATACCTCTTTTGTTGAAATCTTCTTTGTCAATGTCTTTGAGAATGAATCTACACTTGCAACCACATAGGAGTAGCACAACAACCAGCTTGAAACAAACAACAATCAATCATCAACTCTCCTTGCTCAATGACAAGCAAAAAAATGAAGTTTAGCAATGAAGCAAAGAAGTTTTTTTTGGCATTTTATTTTGCAAGAATGAAATAGGTTTTACCTTTTTGACGTTTTAAGAGGTCAAATTACTGTTGGGTATGATTTGCATTTTTGACATTAAAAAAATTTCAAAAAATCAACAAATTTCACCTTAGCACCAAATTCCTCACAAATTTAGTGAAATTCTACAAAATTCGTCCCAAATTCCATCGGATTCAACAGGGACAAACCCACAATGTTTGGGTTAGACCCTATTAAAATCTAAAAGAAACCAAACCTAGACCCAGACCCAAGGGAACCAGATTGAAAGCCTAGGTCCCCTAGAAGATCTTGGTAACAAAATTACAATGTATTAACTTTTGAAGAGGAGAATTCAGAAAGTCTGAGATACCCAATTAGACCAATCATGTAAAGCCACATAACAAACGAAAATGTCGCTATCTTTTTTTTCCAAATAAAATCATTTTATTGACTACAACCAACTCTATTTAATGTGATGAGAGAAAACTAAGGAGCCTCGAGGACCTCGTGTAGGAATCGTGTAGTCTTGAGGTAGGTAGTACATCTTATTCCGAACGTGAAGCCCATTTTCATACATGAAATCTAGATGCTTCCTCTTAAGCTCAAAATTCCACCGGAGCCACACAAATTGACTTCCAATCTTTCATTTGAACGTATGGTGTGAACGAAAACTTTGAATTAGTGCATGAGAATTAACTCCAAAATTGTAACTCAACTATTATATGACGTCATCAACACTATTTAATAATTTAATGTTGCGTCAGCGTAACGTACTTGCTCAATCGCTATGAGAATAGTCAGGAGACGAGCAACATGTGGTATCTGACAATTACATTATTGTTTTATTCTGCGTCAAACTGATAGGAGATTTAAATCCAAAATGTAAGGAGTATTATATGACCTTATCAATATTTAATGAGCTGTTTTATATGACGTCACTGGGGCGTAAGTGAACTATAGTGGGGGACGAGGAACATGTGGTATCGGGCAAATACATAATGTTCCTAAAGTTTTTTCAGATACCACATTTTCCTCGTTCCCCACTTCCCAGAGTAACTGGGCAAGTGTGTGTCGATCACGTCACATAAATCGACGACATCATGTGAAACTTCGCTAGGTAAGTGTCATAAAGTCATATTTTGGTAATTCAAAGTAATTGTTCAAACTATACATTTACATGAATGTTGGAAATCCATTCGTCTCACATCGGTCGAATTTTGAGTTTAAGAGGAAGCAACTACACATTAGGTATGAAAATGGGCTTCACGTTTGGAGTAAGATTTACTACCCACAAGGAACTTGAGGTTTCTTAGATATCTTTCATGACATTAAATAGAATATGGTTTCGTCAATAAATTGATTATAACAATAATATTTGTGATTTTCTTTGAAAAAATTGATAGCCTTGTGTATCATATGGTTAGAATTAATTCAGTTGTATTTCAGTTTATATTCGAAGCTAAAATTTTAGTATAAGTTTGTACAATTTGATAAAAAGTGTATAAAAAAAGTTGTGTATTAAATAAGTATTTTGTTTTTTTAAGGTTGTTTAAAATGTTATGCATTTTTTTATGAAAAGTATTGTACAAAATAGAATTTTATCATTTTATCTTAATAATGATGTACAACTAGACAATCTTTAGTTGTACAACATAATCAACCTACTATCTTTGTTGCTTAAATACATGACACCACACTCTAATTTTCTTTGACATTACAACCCTATCTAAGTGATATTGACCAACAAAATAGGATCATGACGTGTCATAACATAGAAGCAATGAACATGTCTCCCTTGATTTTATTCTTTCCATTAAGCTCACTAAATAACCTCAAGATATAATGAATTTGATTGATCCATTTAAAATCAATGACTAGGGATCAAACATTATAGACCAAGAGGCAAGTCTTTAGCTTTTTGTTATTTAGCTACAAAGTCATAAAAGGTTCCTCTAAGTTATTATAGTGATTTACACTGGTCACCATATATAGATAGTAAATTTCACATACTAAAGATGATTTGCATTAAATTATGGCATGATCAAATAGCTTTACAAAATCATAATATTATGTATAGTTTGGGTTTTAATGCTGTGGAGAAGGTTTACATGTGAAATTTTCTATAATTCCTCCTCGTAAGAAACATCTAGCTTTCATGATTGATCTAATATGTTGGTCATCTTGAATTTCCTAATCCCCCTCTTTAGATGGTAGCAACTCGATTGACATGATGTTTTCTATAAATATTAAATAACGTGATTACCTTGGTTCCAAGTCCATTAAATTGAACATCTCCTCCTTCCCCCTTGAAGCCTCTACCTATCATTATAGCGCACCCGCATTGATCTTATTCATGAAAACACAAAACTATCATAACATGTCTCAATATAATCCCTAGCCCAATCCTACTTTATTCTAATAAATCCTTACGGTACAAATAGAATGGTGAATTATTCTAAAAGTATCTCTTAAAAGTCAAATTTGTAGGAATTGAAATATGCCTAGTAATTTTGACTCTAAATTTAAAATTTGTTTTCCTAATTGATCTTATAGATTAAGCCCTATTAAAAAGAAAAAATAGTGAACAATGCTTTTTCCATCTAGGGGAAAATTTATCACTAAGAGGTTACTTTGAATGAGTCATCAAGTAGAATCTATATAAGGAAACATTGGCCAAGAATCGATCCATGGACTAAATAGTATCTTAGATAGAATAACATGCTTCAAATTTTTAATAGAATTACTTTGTAAGGAGAAATTCTAAAACTTACTATACATAAATGATGGTAAATATTTTTTTATTTTTTTTGGTAGGTAATAGGCCGAAGCCACAGTATTTTGAATTATTATTATTATTATTATTATTATTATTATTATTATTATTATTATGTTTGATTAGATTGACCCTAGACCTTCCCCATTTTTATGGAAGGCCAAGAGTCACAACTTAGAATTCATTTTAGATGTCCATATTGGGAATTGAACTTGGGTCTCCACAATGAGAACCCAATGTTTTAACTAGTTAAGCTCAACCCCTTGGAAGATGGTAAATAATTTGTTAGGTTCAATTATTTGAGAAAATTAATATTAAAAGAAATTTCATTTAATAATGAAAAGAAACAAATTAAATGCGACTAAATCTGAAACTTTGTAGATTTCCCTCTAAGAGATTTATTGACTAATTCCTATTGAAGAATTATTAATGGGATTTAGTTTTTATTCAAAATAATTAAAAAACTGAAAGAACATTGAAAGTGAAAACTCTTCTTACACTAATCAATTAAGAGAAACATGGATGCATGATGTAAAATTTTGAAAATAAAAATACAAATAAAAAATAATTCTCCACAATACTAAAATTTCTATAGGAAAACACTTTTGAGAAAAACCTAACCTCCAAAACTTGAAGCAAAGTATTCAAAACAGCAAAAACCAATTAAAATATATTGATAGGTTGTAGTTTCATAAGAGAAAAATAATACTAGAATAGATTTAGTATCAAGACTAGAAACTAAAAACTAGAGATGTTTCTAAAACCATGAGAGGGAATCATTAGCTAAACGTAACACCAAAATATCCATGTAAATTAAAACTCTAGAATCAATGAGCTAACTAAAACATAGGACCAAAAAATCCTATTCGAATTAGAGAAATCAACTTGGTTTAATACTCCTTTTCTACTAACATGCACATGCAAAGTAATGATCTAGTTTGATCTTCTTTAATTCCATACACATGCAACATAATGGGAAAATTAATTCCCGACCCATAAGGGTTCAAGTGCTATATACATCCTTTTATCTTTATATCTAGAGTTAGATATGATGAAACGTTCCTGTAGCATAAAAAAATGTTGACCACAATAATTTCACACTAGATTTAGTGCCCGTTTTGGCATGTATGTCTCATTATGTCAATATAGGATCTTCAAGATAAAATTTATTCATTTAATAGTTTCCTTCTTTATTTTGCGTGTACCTTACAATTTATTTTGCGTGTACCTTACAAGAGTTTGCTTATTTAATCCGATGGTGTGTTTGCAGAAAGAATTCATGGTCTGTTGTGCAAAAACCAAGAGGGAGCCTACAAAGAAATACCCGCCACACCGAAGCCCGTTGTGTTGCAAGGTTTGCAAATTTAAGAGAGTTATTTATATATACTTTTTTTATATCTCAAAGCAAATATCATAATTTTTTTAAAAAAGTTTCTTGGCCTGGATGGCTGTCGCGATCCCCTACCTGCCATGTGAGCCGTAGACCACTCATGGAGTAACAACCCCCATTAATGATGCTCCAAGAGCTATAAAATCCCCCATGGGGGTGTTGTAGACTCCATCCGGCTATGACCCCCCTTACATGGGTGTCATTGGTCCTGTCTACAATATATTTCTTTTTAACTTTTATTTTTCTAAGATATTTTTTTAAGAAATAAAATATGTTATTTAATCGAGATATATATATATATATATATCTATATATATATATATGCTCGGGTGGCTGGCAATATGGTACGCATAATCGGTCCATTGGGTGGCTGGCAAGAATGGTGTGTGCTCACAGAAAATCAGAGCGACTTGCTTGCAGTCATTGAGCAAATATTTCAGGAGGTAAACTGTGAGTTTAGTTGGGAGGTTAGGATCATCGATCCACTTGGTGGATTTCAGGAGTAGAGGGTTCTAACTGAAAACCAAAATGTAATCGAACAGGCGCTGAAAAGCTCTAAAAAAACGTCTTTTTTCATTCCGTCCACGTTTTCAACAGCCATTTCCATATCATGGATGTTATCCTCGGCCATTTCCATATTACGGATGTTTCTAAAGGCCTTATTCCCCCCTTCCATGTCTACCCCAGCCATCTGATTCCCATGAATGTCACACAGGGCCATGTCCGTGTAATGCATACTATCTCTGTGGCCAGCTTGGGAAGAAAGTTGCACAAGCCGATTCTGAACGACCTGTCTAGTTCTTCATTGGACTTCATTAGTGAGGGCTGGTTTGTGTATGTGCCGTCCATCTTACTATCTTATTAAATAAATCTTCGATGGTTCGGTTTCGTGTCCGTGTCCCTGTCCCGTGTCTGTGTGGCGTATGTCTATATAAGCGTGTAAGGTTTCGACGTGTGACAGTTTCCTTGTTAGTATGTAGTTACATATATATAAATAAAAGTTGAGATATTAGAAATCAATAAAGCCTTTTACTAATGTGTTTGTGAATTTTGCTTACTTCAATCCTTCAATTCTTTGGGTTTTATTTTTTTTATTTTTTTCTTCATCATCATTATTTATTATGTACTAGTTGCCCGCACCTTAGTATCATATGCCAAAACAATGGTTAGAATGACTTTTTTATCACTTTTGTTCTCTTTAATTTAATGATAGATCATGTACTATGATTTGAAATGTTCTTTTGCTCTTTTTATTCTGATACCAGATCATATAATGTAATCGAAAATGTTAATGGTAGAAAAAAGCATTGATGGTTCCAAAAACATATTCATTAAATAACTTGTTAATGAAAAAACAATCTCCCTCTACTTTTTGATTGTTTTTAACATTTATATAATGTTCTCACGATCTTCTCTTTGTACTTGAACTCGATTTATTCTTTATAGAGAAGCTGATAAATCTTTATACTTTGATGATTTTGAGATGTTGGAATGTATTTCAAGAAAAAATAAATTGAAGTATGATAGTCAACAATGAGAAAATCACATGTAATGAAAATGATTCATTATTAGTTGAATATTGTAAATTATACAAATAATTTTTGTAATCCCTTAACATGTGTACAATCTCCTTTTCAAACTGAATTATTTATGGTTCCATTGATTCTAAAAAAAATATATAACTTCAATATCTAGGTTTGAAGATGTATTTAAATTTACATGGAGAGGGAGAATCAATGATTAGTTTATGGTAGTTAAGAGGCTAATTAAAGGGAATGAAATGCTCTTTAATATTTAAAGCTTTGCAAGATGGAGTGTATTCTTATAGGTTTAAGCAACATAATTAAAGTAAAATAAAATTAATATAATTACTCTCTCAAAATATCATACTCGTTGTTCATAAATATCCCAAGGACTTATCACTAAAAAATATTAGATTGCTTTTACTTATAACCGATTGAAAAATGCCTTAACTAGACTTAAAAAATATGTATCCAAACACAAACTTTTACATATTTTTGTTTACTAAATATGTGGTCATTTTAAAACTAAATTATATGAATGAAAACAATAAAGAAAATAACAGTTAACCCACTAAAAGTTATTTTTGGTTACAAAATCTTAATAAGTAAATAAACAAGAAGATCAAAATGATTATATTATTTAAATATGAAATTCATATAGCTAGAGAACTAAGAATTAGAGGCTAACACCTCAATCCTATAATAACCACCAAGGGGAACAATAAATGAGCAATGCAATCCCAAATTAAAAACACTCATGGCTAAAGGAGATAAGAGCAATTCAAGAAGACCAAAGAGAAAATTGGCCTATAGAAAAAAGGAACAATGGATATCTTAAACAAAAAAGAGAGACAAAAAAGTCAAGTGATGGAGAGAGAGGAAAGACACCAAAAAAATAATGAAAATTAAAAAAAAATGGATTAGAGTTCACCTTTGGAGATTGTTTTCATCGTTCTAACATGAGTGCTACCAAAAAGAGAGGTAAAAAGGTAGGAAAAATATGTTTGAGATATCAAAGAAAATGCATGTATTATTGAAGAGAATAGGAACTTTCTCAAGCAAATTGAACAATATCCTGAATAATTAAGAAACCAAAAGCTTTTCTAAACGGGAGTACTAGCATAGAGGATCCTACCATACTAGAACCTTCTACAAACCCTAAGAAAAACTTGATTTAATTAATATTATAATTAAGTTGAATGATATGTTTAGAGAGCTCCTACAAACTATGGATAATGTCCTTTCCCTAAATGGTGATTATTTGAAATAAAGGATTAATAAAAATATAAGAAAATTGAGAAAGGAAAAAAAAAAGAAGTAGTTAGTTCACATTTGGGAAAAGGAATCGACTTGTTAACAAATAAAATATCATTTATGAGTCAAATTTTGAAATGGTGTTTGGAATATTCACAACCATTGAACCAAGACCCATCCCTAATAAGGTATAAAAGTAAAAGAGTTTTTGTACAAAAATTACCACAACAAAGAGAAGAGAAGAAGGAAGAGAAGAAATAAAATAAAGAAGGAAAAGATTGTGTAGGATATACCTTGGAGTGAGATATTAGAAGAAGAGTATCTTGACATCAACATAAAAGGAGAGAAAGGCAAAGAAAATAAACCTCTGATTAGTGTGAGAAAGGATACCCTACCAACTACCTCAAAACTATAATGGAAACCATAGTGGAAACTTAAATTGGAAAACAACCCTAAATTGGAGAAGAAATCAAACAAGATGAAAGCCACAATTAAGGTCCCAATCTTTGGATATGATATTATAAAGGCACTAGAGTATGTATTCTTATTAGAACAATTCTAGGAAAAACATGGAAAAGAAGAAGACAATGATAAATAGTTAGATTATATAGCATCACTAAGGAAAGAAGAACTTGATTGGTACATAAAAAATTATCTATAGCATGAAAGTACTTGAGAAGAAGTAAAGAAGAACTTTCTAGTTAGTTTTTCCACTCCAAAAATCCCCACCAAGAGTGTGATTAAAATGAGAAATTTGTTCCAAGGAGAGAGAAAATTAATGAAGATTTATGACAAACAATTCAAACATGTATGTAGAAAACTAGAGGATCCCTTATGAGAAAAAGAAAAAGAATGAAAGGATTATGTTCAAACTAAAAAAGGATCCATTAGAGTTCGATTATATGGTAGAAAATTTAAAAAATATATTAAACTGATAACAATGCCTTATTAGATAGAAGTACAACCTTGGAGTAGGTCAAAGAAGGATAGAACTATATAATAATTTCAAGATTTACAACTAAAGGTATAAAAATTGGTCATCTAGGAAGATATCATGGTCAAAGAACCTAATAAATCAAGGGAGATTCAACATGTGTATCATAACATAAATGGCCACATCTAGAAGTTAAGGCTCAAGAAGAAAGAAAATTGGCTATAGTTAAGAAAGTCAAAATAAATTCTTATGTATTACGTAGTTTGTAATGAAAGTGGCATTCATTTATAAGAGGAATATCCAAAATATAGACCATTAATTTATAATGAAGGGAATTAGTGCAATCAGGGCTACCATATTCATATTTGTAGTGCAAATGAGAGGAATTATGTTATATATCACTAGCCATCATGGAGGGAAAATTGAAATGCATATGCCATGTACAATAATAAACAAGAATAGTAAGGGGAATATAATAGACAATCAAACTCTAGAGGAGAAAGAGGAAGATAAAAATGAAGAAGCAATACAAGAAGAAATGATACAAGTTGTTTCAACTATGAAAAACTAGGCCATTTAACCTTGCAATGTTTAGGAAAGAAGAAAAAAAACTTTGAATTTCATGGAAAAAATTCCAATGATATTTATAAATGTGATAATGTCACATGGTTTTTTAAATTTCCAATCAACCATCTTGAAGTGATTGATTGCAAAGATGAGAACATTCTGGAGAGGAGTCGATGATATAAAATAACAAAAGGAAGAAATTTTGATATAAGAATAAAGCCAATATTCTAACATAATAAAAAATTTACACCAGCAAGAATAAATATTAAGAGATGATACAAGAAGATGATGACTATAGCATATTAAAAGAAGAAGAAAAAGAATTAAAATACTTTCAGCCCACCAAGAACTAGCATGAAAGGGTTGTTCATAAATCCAATAAAAAATCATACAAAAACAACTAGATGACATGTCATGCTCTAAAGAAGAAAAAAAATAACGTTGAAAGACCTAACGTCTCTTACACAAGAAAAGGACTCAGTGATTAAATTTAAATAATGGGGTAAATATTAGAATAAACAAAAGAAAGTGAATCAATTATCAAAACATCATAGCTATAAAAATGACCCGCTATTGGTAAATGTACACTTAAATGAATAGAAAGTGAAGTATGTTATGGTTGACCTGGGAGTAGATTTAAACATTATTCTAACAACCACATGGGAAAAAGTATGGAAGCCTAAACATGTGAAGGTACTAACTATTATGAGCATTGTTAATGGTTCCAAGATGCAGAACCTTAAAATATGGAAAAATGTAGAAGATAATATGAAGGGAACAATGTAGTTGGTTGATTTTGAGGTTATTAAAATTGAAGAATGTTTTAATACATTCAAAGCTCTACTTGGATTGATTCAAATAGAAATATAGACTTCCAAAAGGAGGAAATTTTATTTGTAGATGATACAAGGGTAGTCCATTTATATCTTATAGAAGTCAATGACAACATAAGACAATGAAAGAGAATAGGTGAAGAAGCTCTTTTTGATATTGAAAGTTCTAGATACAGAGGGAGAAGAAAATCCTAATAGTGCTAGAGAAATTGAACTAGATAGTGAGAATGATAGAACTAACTCTGATGAGGTCCTTGAGCCTTGGATGCAAAGTGAACAAGAGCTAACACCCTAGAGATTTTATGGATTATAGAGAGCATTATTGGTACCCAATAAACACCTAAACACCAACAAACTATAACAAGGAATCTTAGAACAAAGGATACTTATTAGAAACTACTTAAATCCCATATCTTTAAGTTATAAGTTATGAGAAATGAAGAATCACTGAGTAGATATAGATTATATCTTTAACAATATAGATCAACTATAGCAAAATAACTCCAAACTAACCAGAGAATGCATAAGCTTTTGTTTGAAAAAACAAAGGTTGCCTAATAGATCATAGTCTAAATTATAGAGGTAGCAACAATAAGCTACAACAAAATACAAAAGGTAGAAGAAAAATTAATATAAAGAAATCGCATTAGAGAGAAATTCCAATCTCCCTTTACCAATAAACCTTATGCCTAGCACAACCCCTCCAATGTAGAATATCAAATATTTCATTGCAAAATAAATATAAATTGAACTAGTGGCAGCCTTCATACTTGATTCAACTAGCATTGCAAGGGACCCAAGTATATATATATAGGGAGTACATCTCCCTTGATTTTTTAAAAATTATTGGACATCATCCATCAAAAATCCTATAATGAGCTTCTCAAATAGCATGCATAGAACTCAAAATAGATAGAAAAAATTGTAAAAGTGATTTATCATAAATTTCCTCACCTCAAAGGGGACTTGGTGTAGAAGCACCTTGTAAACAATCATATCATGAGTAATTTCATAAGGTTTTGAGTCTATAATTGTCCTTGAGGTCATTTAGATGTAATTTAAGGCATAATGAGTCATTTTGTGAAGCATTGTAAGACATTTGCTCAAGATGTGTATTTGAGTCCGAATTGGGTATAGGAGGTCACATTGTACAAATATGCCCATGGAAGGGTAAATACGATGTAAAAGGTTTTTTTGAGTCTATCTAAATGTGTTTGAAGTGTAGAAGCAAATATTAGGGGTCATATTTATCAAAATGTCAAAATTGTCAATTGTGTCAAAAATGTTGTTAGACACAAAGTGCATTATAAAGTTACAAAAGGGATGCAATTCAGTTGAAAACTGTCATATGTATGTAGGAGGCTATAGATATTCTCATTTTTTTGAATCTAAGGAGTGTGTGAAGTTAGAGGAAGAGTTTGAATGAGATAAAATGATAAGCCTCTAACTCTCATCATCCTATAGGTATTTGGTGGATAGTAGAGAGAAAGTATATGAGTTTGATTGTTGATCTCTCATGTAATGAGAAGGGAGATTGAGGAAGATATAATACGACCAACAAATTAATTTTTTTAATGTATTTTATTTGAAAAAGAATAAAGAGTTTTCTGTTTTGAATTCATTTGACAGTTATTGGTTGCAGGCATGTTCTTGTATGTAAATGGATTGAATAAAGTATAAAACCTATTTGGGATGATAATAAGATGGATGAAATTTATTTTGAATCCATTTTGAACATTAGACATGATGTGTGGAGAAATTTTGAATGGATTGTTTCAAATCTGTCATGAAATCCTTAATAACAAACCAGTCTTTATAACAGTAAAAATAGGTCTGAGCATGGGGGGCATAACTCTCAAATGAACCATTGGATCTGGCTATATTTTGGATATGTTTATTTAGTCCTAGTTCGATACACCTCCATTGGAGATATTATGCATATAATGTCTTGGTTCTAAGGTATAAGCAATAGAATACAATACTATAAAAATTGTCATGATAGGACAGTCAAAGTCTATGTTTTGATCCTTGGTTATTTGACTTGATGAAGGTTGATACATGGATATTTTTGGAATCATATGGCAGATGAATGTTCCTAGAAAAGGATATGTTGAATCACATGGATTTGTATGAAAAGGTATAAAGTATTAATCAAATGTGTGTGTTGGTAGCAAATGGACAAGTCACTGTTTTGTGGACAGTAATTCATTGTATGATTTGATCTTGTTTATTGATATTGAAAGATAGATTAAATATGTGATTGTTGATGTTTATGGACAATGTTGTGTACAATGGGAATATTTCTATATTGAAGCATAGTGATTAGATCCTAGAAGGATAGATACCTATGAAGTTGATGACCATGGTGTTATTGATGAATGACCTTTGAAAAAAGATTGTGTGTAGAATTTGATTGAACTTTTTGTAACAATGAATGGCTAATCTTGTTAGATGCCTCTGAATGATGAAATGGTGAATGGATCAACATATTGCTTGGTTTTGTAAGATGCTTTGCATCAGGACTGTTCACAACCAACATTGGTGTAACTAAGGAAATTGATAAATAACATACTTAGGAGACCACCTTACACAAGGACACAATTAGGCAATGAGTAACAAAAAACCCTAAGAAGGGGGGAATGGATGAGGAAAGGACAAGGTGTGTCATAGATCACTCTATATTAAAGGGTTATATCATTACAGTGAAGAGTACAAAAAGATAAATTAATTAGTTATATCAATATTTATTGTAGCTATCAACCATTGTGGCCCTAATCAAAGATTATATGGACCACCTATAACTCTCTACATTATTGAAAGATCACAAAATTATGATGGGAGAAAAGATATGGTTTGACAAAATGACTAGGAATAGAATACTTTCATGATTAATATAAAGAGGTCCAAGAGCAAAGAGATAAAAAATGGAAAATGTTACACTTAGTCTGAGATTAGCCCACATCAAAAGTATACTATGGGAAGCTCATCATTTTTCACAAAACATTCACATACCAACTGCACTTCCTGAAGCTAAAAAATAAATAGTGCTACTATAGATTCACATCAACCAACTTCAATCAGTGAAGAGAGATACAAACTCAAGCATAAGTGATTACCTTTTTGATATAGTTATTTGCAATGGGCCCATTGGTTTTCCATGCAATGACACAACTAATTGAAAAATATCATTTTTCCAAAACTTCAACATGAAAAATGGAAGTCACACCTAAACTAGAACCCTTGATGGAAGCTAGTCCATAGGGTTGAACCCAACATACCATGACTTAATGAAAATACCAACTTGATTATAAAAATAAGGCCTCCATTCAAAATCCTTGTTTTTGTTTCATATGCATGAAAAAAATATAAGTAAATAGCTATTCGTATCTAACATCACCTCTATTTTTCTCTCTATAATCCTTATGTAATGAGCCCATGATTCCAAAAAGGGTAGTGATAATTTAATCCTCGTGAAATTTCATATCAAGGTATGATTTATAAAATAATTAACATCCTCATCCATAGCATTGGGTTAAATAATAAGAATGGGCTTGTGTTCACTCCTTGCAAGACATCCATTCACCTTTGAAGGTTGAAAACCTTGACTTTGTGAAGAACCTTTTCTTATTATAATTTGGTTCAACCCAATTACAAAATTTTCATGGAGAAGAAATTCCTCCTATCATTGCATATTTGAAAGGAATATTCTACTTCAAGGAAGCATCTCAAAGAAGGGCCATGCAAATCCCTTGGGATTAAAAATTAACTCAAATTACACTACACACAAATCCCAATAAGAAATCAACCTATAGAAGCATTCACAAATAATATGGATAATCAATAGCTATGAGAACCCATAATATACTACCCATAAATATTCCAAACCATTCACCAAACTTCCCCTAACACATAAAATATACCCACTGTACAATCCCCACTAGCACCCACACACCTAATGAAGGGTACTCCTCTTAAAAAGCCAAATACAAAATAACAATAGAGAAATAAACATAAAAATATAATAAAGAAACACATTAATTCTTTAATTTAAATGAAATAAGACCTATAACATTTAGAAAAATACATGCTATAGCTGCATGGTCTCAAATCATTACAAAGAAAATAAATTCTCTAAGAAAACCCTACAATCTAGAGACACAATCTCTTTTGATGGATGTATCCCCTTGTAGATCTTAGTTCACCTCTTTGTTTACCACCAATATCCACCCTAGAATGTTATATAAAATGTAAATTTTCTTATTTTTGGTGTCCAATGGTCTAGTGGTTCATTCTTCCACCTAGGTAGATTTTTCACTTAAACTTGAGTTTTAGTGACACAACATTTGAGAGCCATAACTTTTAAATTCGGCATCCAATTTTTTATTATAAGATATTATTGGAAAGCTTGTGAAGAGATATACAATTCCAAATACTTATGAAGATCTATTTGTCCAACTATCAAAAATTTTCAAGGCTTCTAAGGTCCTCAATTTTGACTTTGAAACTTCAATGGAGAGATTTCTTGGGATGAAAAATTTAATATTCCAAATGATGCAATAAATTGATAGGATTATTTCACCAATTATTTTATTTATCATTTTTTCTTCTTGTTGTTAGTTCTCATGTCTATACAAACCCAAATAAGCCAAATTATTGAAAATAGCATGTGAATATTTTTTGTTGTCTCAAGCTTTCTAGTGTCATACACCTCATAAGCATCATCATGGGCTCCAAATAATATAAAGAAAACTATAAAATAAAAGGAAAATATAATATTTTTAGGTGATACAAGATTACCCTTACACCACTAGATGCTCCTACTTAACAAAAGAACCTCGCGCAATGTCAAGTCAAGAACTAGTCGTATGGAGAGAAATGCAACTAGTGCCTCTCCACCCTAGTTGACATAGCTTGATCACTTCACAACAGTTCCATCTCCCATCTTTTATCTTAAAGTGAATATAATTTAATCAATCTTTCATTAGTTTAGTGGGATCTTTAGCAGTGATATGGATCGATCACTTTATGATTGATGGTTATATGGATATGGTGAGATCTTTATTTACCATGGAAGAATTTTGATAATTTTATGCGGTGTTAGTTTCTAGAATATGATATTTAGAGCATATGATATTCCTTTCAAGAGATCTCTTGTTTTGAATTAATGTTCCCTCAAATCTTTTGATGTGCTTAAATCATTAGCCTCTATTGCACCTCCTATGTCTCACTCTAAATATATGATGACTTACTCCTACCAGTGACACATTTTCCTTGGCCACATGTCAAGTTATTAGACCCATGTGGAAGAACAATTAGAAAATCCTAGTTGCATTTTATCTTTCCCTTCTTTAAATTTAGCTATCATTTCATATCTACTATTCCTGTACAATTTAGTTCAACTTTGATCATAACCTTTTGTGCATGAGAATTGAATGCTTGAAGTGTTCAGGACCATAAGTTTTTTAAGTCTAAACTTTTTAATGACCTTTTATCTAAGAGATATTCCCATTAATTTCCATTGAACTTTAATTTTACATAATTTAGTATATGTCTGTACTGCTTTGACAAGTTTAAAATTTAGGCTAACCATTGCATCCTTTAAACTTGAGATACATATCATAGTAAGTTAAAAAATTAAGATCGCATAGTTTAAATGGAATTTTGTCTATGATTTCTACAAGCATCCTTAGACCCAATATCTTTATATCTTCCCATTTAGCAAGATGCTTGTGTGACACAAAATTAAATTAATATCCTAGGTGAACCAAATAGACACATAGAAGTGCGGTAAATTAAAAACTTGAATTGAGATAGATGATTTTTTCATATTGGTATTGACTAGTTCTCTTAAATAAAACAAAGCTTCTATTGTAAATAAATAAGTACAGTGAACCATAGTAAATATTATAGGTAAATAAAATAAATAGTACAAAGATAAGTGTATAAAATAGATAAAGTATTAAATACAAATATAATTACGAGAAAATAGGATTAATGACATGTAGAGGAAAAATAATTAAATCAATTTTTGAGTTATATATTAAATATAATTTTATATATTGTTATAAAAGTCATGTTCAAATAGATTAATGAATAAGTGAAAATATGATTGAAGACACGTGTGTGGGATGAGTAAATATTGTCCAAGATATGTGTCAAGGAAGAAATGGATAAAGGTACACTATTCTAAATTTAATCCCATAAAATTATGTAGAGAAATAAACAATAATTAAATTGATGTGTTTATATACACCAATAAATATAGCGGCATGGATGTTGTATACATACAAAATAAAGGTAGTCATACGAATATAGTTATTGCCATATTAATATTTTTGTTAATTTTTGTTCTATATTAGATGCTTAATTGGACATTAATATGTAGTTATTTCTATATGACTATTATTACAACGTTTTTTAATCTTACCTAGTTTTATGCTTATGTTATTTATGACTTATTCTGTAGCCAATAGTATAGTTGATGTTGCTACTATTTGAATTTTATTCTACCTTAACCTAAAAAAAATAGATGTTTATAAAGATACAAATAATATTTAATAAAAAAATACTACACAGATGTTTGTGTAAAGAAAAATGAATATAAGAAAAATAAAATAGGTACCTCTATATCTATATATAAAAATATTAAATTTACATATATCAATAATAATAGAATTACAAGACACGTGTATAGATGTAAATGAACAATGGATAAAGAAAATAATAATAAAGTTATATGTAAGACAAGAAGAAACGGGTTTTATGGTAGGTATTCAAATATAATTACAAGGACATATATGTGGATTTTTTTTCACAAAGCCACAACTAGAAAATATTTATATAACTTGAATTAGATGAATTGGTTGATCCCACATTAGTGGGTTACACTTTTTAGCCAACTTTGACAATAAAATGAATATTTTGAAAAAAAAAGTTCACATTCAGACACCTTTTACTACTAAACCTTAAGGAATTTATAGTTAATGTAAACTAGTGATTTGTGTCATTTTGTATGCAAATTCTAAATATATTTATTGAATTTTTTTGGAATTGAAATTTGTTCCCATTTGTATATCTCCCTCAAAAACTATTTTTTAACAATAAACAACATTTTTAAAGAGTAACCCTCTTCGGTGATACCCTCTTCAGTTTTGGATGCGGCTTCGAATGTTTCATGTTGTGTTGTGTCTTGGGCTGGTCTCAATGCAGGGGAGGCTCCCTTCTATTCTTGTTCTCTCTTCCTTGATGAGGTAATGGCTTTTTTCATTATGGGTTTTAGGTTTTTTTTTCCCTTTGCTTCTCTATTCTCTCTCAAGGAGGAGGTGTTCTTTTTGAAGCCCTGTCTCAAGGCCCCGAGGGTGGGAGTGATCTATTTTTTTTTAGTGCCCTCGAGTTTTTTTGAAGATTTGTTGATGGGATATCCTCTTTGGTCCAGCTAATTATTTTTTTTGTAGTATCTTTTGGTATGCCTTCTCTATGCAGCCTCGGTTTTCTCCAGTTTGCCTTGTTTAGGTGGCCCTTCCATCTTCGGAGGTGGAGATGGATGGTGCTAAAGACAACTTCTCTCTTATAGAGGTGGAGTTGAGTGTTGCGATGGAGTTTGGGTGGTGCTGGTAGATGGTTGGTGATGTGCTTCTTCTAGACTATTTGGGTACTAGAGGAGATCTTTTTCTTGGCTCATCAGGTTATGGGAGCCTATCAAAACCCATTTTTGAGAACATCAGAATTTTGATGGCAGAATATGTTCTGTGTATTTTTCTTCCTGCTCTAATTTGTATTGAGGTGGCGATTGTGGATAGCTTTTGATTTCCAGCCATGCTCTTGTTCCTCCTGGTTGAGGGAGCCAGTAAAAACCCTCCTTCGTTAGTTATTTTTTTGAATAACCAAGTGTTAGCTGGCCGTTTTAAAGGCCACACCTTGGTTTCTTCTTGTTCTTATTTTTGGTTAAGGTGTGCTAGGTTTGGGAGCCTATTATCAAGTTGTGAGATCCTAGTTAAAATCCTCTTGTAAGGTTGTGGGTGCCTATCAAAACCCTCAGTTTCTTTCAGGTTGTGGGAGGATATTTTAAACCCTCTTTTGTGGTTGTGGTAGCTAGTCAAAACCATAAGAATCTTGTTTCTTTACTAAGTTCTAGCCTGATATGTAATGTTTTCTGCTATCCTTTGGCTAGCATTTCATTGGAGGTTGGCTGTACGGAATCATTGTATATCTATTTATCGACAGTTTCTTGCTAGGGTTTGGATGTCGGTTCATCTAGGGGGTTTCAAGTCCCCTTAAATCTATTGTTTGGGGTTCTGAGTCCCCTCAAAACTTGCCTTTACCTTAATCAAAAACATTTTTAAAGACTGATACTTAGTTGGTAATGCATAAATTTTTTTCCAAAATAGATAAAAACCTAATAATATTAAATATAGGGTTGTAACATCAATATCTATTGTTTGCAATTGGTTTCACAACATCATGTTTAGTATTTCATATTTTATTAAGTTTTGAAGTCAAGTTAACTATAATTTTGACATAGGTTCATTTGGTAACTCATAAATTGTTGTATATGTATCAAAATTTATTTTATTTATTTTTGTTGGAAAGAGGCCTTCAATACCTATTACGTAGATATTTTTCAGAATTTTTTCATTAGTTTACTATTTTTCCAGAAGCATTGAATAGAGAAGTTGATGTTTGGCAAAAACCCTATGTTTACTTAAACTAAAAAAATCCATAATAAACTCAATACATATGAAAATTATAATCATTGGAAGACTCTCTTTGAGTAATACTATGATGCACTTGTGTTTGTCAAGATTATTCTATGTGAGCCTTCAATCAAAGCTTCAAAGGCCATAAATTTGAAAAAAAAGGGGAGATTAGGAGGGAGATGTCTAGAAAATAGGTTCAATAGAATATATGTTCTATCAAAAGGGGTCTGTTTGAACATGATAGGGTTCAATTGAACCCATGTTCTATCAAACACGGTTGACACAATTTTTTTTGTAACAACCATGTTCCATAGAACATGGCCTATATTAATGACCAATATTCAATAGAACCCCCTATCAGTCAAATTGTTTTATATGAATGTTTGCATATAAATATAAATGCTCCCTTTTTCATTTTTTAGAAATCAAAATTGAAGGATAATTCACATTTTTCATAAAGAAGACATTTTGAAGTGAATTTTGTTGGTGTGGAATTTTCAAGCCCACCATTTTTTAAAAGGAAGTAGATGGGAAATAAAATTAGAAGGGTAAATAAGACCACAAAGTATTCACTTGATATGGAACAAAGATATCATGAACAAGAAATGGCAAGATATCATAGGAAGAAAATAGGTATGCACCTTTACAATTTAGAAAAAATAGTCAAATTATAAAATATAATAGAAATAGATAGAATTTTCTCCATGTTGAATAGGGATGCATTATTATATTTTAGGAAGATAATTTTGGGTTTTTTTATCGCAAGTCTCTCTCTCTCTCTCCTCTTTAGTCTTTATAATTAAATTTATGCAATAAAGATAAATTATTTTTGATTCTTTTTTGTGTGTAGCTCATTCTCAACATGAAGAAGCTCTAGTAGAAGCTCAAGAAAATTTTGGAGAAGGCTCAACCTAAGTTCAAGCAATGAATTTTGGAGTAGGGTCAAGATTTCTTCCTTCTACTAGTATGGATGACAATATGAATCTAGCTCAATGTGTAAAGAGAAAAAATAATTATAGAAAGTTAGGTCAAATTTACTTGAAATGGATGTGGAGAAATTGAAATATAATGTTGAATAACCTACATATACTAAGAGGAAGAAACTAAATATAAATTCAAAGAAAAAAATTTCTCAAATTGAGAATCTTGAAATACTTGAAAAAATCCCAACTATTATCAATTCAAATTCTTAATAATGAGTTAAAAGAGCCTTTAAAGTTGTTGGGTGTAGATACAACATTGAAAAAGAGGAAATGTTTTTACCTATAAAAAAATATTTTTGAAAATGTTGAGGGTTTTGTTTCCATTTGAAAACAATCTAAATTTGCGGATAAAGACCATTTCAAGAAGACTGATATTGACATCTATTTTAAATTAAAAACATGTCTCAAAAAAGACAAATCTCTTCAGTTTCATCTGAGATTGGATATACTAGGAAGAGAATATCACATTATGTGAAAAGGAGAATCAATTTGGATGATAGTACATTAGAAGGAAATTGGACAATAATGTGTAGATCTCCTCCTTCATAAAATAGTAGAGATGTTATCAAACTTAGGACCGAGCCTAATGAATATGTGCTACATACAAAACATTGGTTGGACACAACATGACATGAATTATATTTATCATTTTGTAATTCAAATCCCAACATAAAGATTGGACAAACAATGTTTGAAAGATTAAAGCCATATTATGTGAAGATAAACAAAGATTTTGAAACTTCTTCTTACTGTTATTATATTGAATTTGATCTCCAATATCAAGTGTTTCAAAATATGATAGAAGAAAGTGATGATTTTGAAAATTCTCCCCCTAAATGGCCAACTCAATTCATAGCATCAATTTTATGTGATAAATCAGATGATGATGCAACAGGTCAAATAAATTGCATAAAAGGACTTTGTGAAACATGTGGTAATTTGGCTAAGTTCCCTTTAAGAAACAAAGATACTGACATGACAAGGATGGAAAAATGTAAGAGTTATAAGTACATAAAGTCTAAAACAAAATTTGGAAAAGAATCCACAAGGTTAGAATATGTAGAAGAGGAGATACCTATTGGAACCTTTATGGAAATTTTTTCATAAATTGACTTTTTTCTAAGTAGCAAGCGCAACACTTCCAAACATTGAGAGATAATTTCCCACCTAGAACAATTTTATTGGTTCTTGACTTTATAGAAAATTATTCTTTTATTCATCAAAAATAGATTCAATCAAAATACTAATTTTCAAAGCAGATCACTATTATGGTGTATGTGTATTATCGACATGCACAACTATATTTGGATGGTTTTGATAGTACATTTGAAGTATAAGTCATTAAGAAATAATATTATCTTTATGTTAGTGATGATAAAGAGCTTGACACACATTTTGTAGAACATTGCTTTAAGAATTTTTTCAAAAATTTAAAAACAAGGGCATAAAAATTGAAAAGCATTTTGTTTGGTTAGATGGTTGTGTGGCACAATTTAAACCATTAATGTAATTTTGTGCACTAGGTAGATATCATCGAAATCAAAAGATACCATGTGGACCTTTTCCTTCGAAATTCTCTCATAGAATTAATTAATTCTATTTTTCTCCACATGCCTCCTAACTCTAACCCCCCATCTAACCCTTTCTTTATCCTAACTTGCCTAATTAACTAAGGGTTTTGGTCAACCTTATCCCTTAACCCTCACGAGCTGTGTGGACATTCCCAAAATATCCTAAATTTTTTAAATTTTGGGGAAATGTCTTTGGATTTCGAGAAATTTCCTAGAATTTGGGAAAATATCCTAAATATCCTAAAACATGGAAATATCTCTATATTTGGAGTATAACCTTCTTATTTTGGAGTCTCATTCCCAAATAAGCACTTGTTCTTAGACATACATGTCATTCCTTCCAATGACACTTTTCCTTCTTAAGGACAAATGTCATTTCCATCCATGACACTTGCCCTTCTCAGGAACGTGTGTCTCATTCTCATGCCTCTAGATCTCTCATTCTAGCTTATTTAATCCCCTCATTTTCGTTCACATTCCATCCAATTTAATTTTCATACCATCATAATGCAAAATTGTTTACTCACCTTTTTGCACATCCATTAAGAATTTTACTTGCATCTTGCATCTCACTTTTATGTTAATCCTCATCTTGCATTCACTATAATTCAGAGAAATCGAGAAACTACAACATAGAAAGAACACATCAAATCAAGGGACTATCAAATAGAAGGATAATCTAGAGTTTGTATTTTAATTGCTCTTATAATGTTTATCTAGTTTTATTCCTTTTTAGCATCCTAAGGTTGAGTGTGGTTGAAATATGTGTTTGATTTGCTTTTTAATTTTATCTTTTTAATCTCTTTAGTTTTGTACTCATAATTTTCTGCACATACTTCTGGCACACCTGATGGGACCTCACTTCACAAGTCTAATAGCACACTTTTTGTTGTTTTAGACTATTTTATTACAGATTTTGAGACTTGTAGGAAAACATGCAAGAATACAGGTGGATTTTTGCCTCAAAATTTTTTTGTTTCATAACAATTTATTTTTTTAGAAATGGCATGCTTGCTAGTAGAAATAGCAGGTTTGACTAAATAAATGATGGGAATGCATTCTTGCAGTCTTGTGGTAGGTACAATTTTTGGATTTTACGTTTTAGGTTTTCTATTTTTGGAAAATTTAATTTTACCAATGAAACGATAGGTTTACGGGTGAAAACAATGGCTTTGTAGGTAAAAAAAAATGTTTTAAATGCATTCTATCTAGTTTTTTCTACATTGTTTTATTAAAATTCTGCATTTTGTAACTAAAACAATAGGTTTGCTAGTAGAAACGATGGGTTTGTGGGTAAAAATAGTGGGTTCGCATTCTATCTTGTTTTTCTAAACTATTCTATTAAAGTTATACATTCTATAACTAAGACGGCTGGTTGGCAAGTAGAAACGATGAGTTTGCATGTAGAAATACTGAGTTTGTACTTAAAAAATAAATAAAAATTTGAAGAAACTATGAGAAAGGACTAAAAAATCGCAAGAATTATCTGTTGTTTTTTTTTGTACTTTTTTCCAAAAGTTTATTTGATTCAAATTGGACTCACCTACTAATCTGTTGTTGTTTTCTTGTTTTTTGCTAACATTTGTGTAGGTTCGATAGTAGAAGGCCCCAAAGCTCAAAACTCTAACTTGTTTGTTGTAGGACTACCAAAGAGGGTGCATTTACAAATAATTTTATATTACAATAAATCATGAGTCTTCTCTTATTTAGAAAATACTTCAATTTCATAAGGATAGGAACCTTTGTATTTTGTGTTTGGCACACTTATGCATGTGTGACTAGACCTATTGCTAACACAGACTATCCTCTCCACTGGATTTTGTGGTCTTGGGTGCAAGAGAAAAGTATTAGGGATGCTCAAATTTTTAGATTTTATTAGAGGGTCTACCTCTCGAGAAGCCATTAAGGTTGGGTGAGAGGGAATGACCTAAGCAGTACTTACTTTTAGTCCACTATAATTATTTGTGATTTTGGCAAAAGCCATAATCAATTGGTGAAGTTGCATAAATCTGGTTTCCTTCAATACCTACATGCAAAAACCTTTGTGGTCTTGACAAAAGTCAAAATCCCCTAGTGTTTGTGTGGGAGATGTGTAAAAACCTATGTTCTACAGGCTAGGATATTTCTTAAATGAGCTAGTTGTCACATGTATAGCCACCAAATTTACTCTAAATGTCCCCCACTATGAACCAATATTTTTAGTAGCAAAAAACCTTTGATACTTGTTGGTGTTGGAGGTCATACCTATGAAGTCGCCCCAGTTCATATTATTCATTGTTGACATAGATGTCCCTCAATTCATAAGATCTTCAGATCTTTGAGGTATGATATTTTGGTGTCCCTGAGAAGTGTGTGCTGAGATATCTCTTTTTGTCCACTTTGTTAAGTATATGGAGAAATCCAAGTGGGCACTCAACAAGTAGTATCCATATTCCAAGCCTAAGATTGTTTTGTCTTAACTATCTCAATGTTTCAACTAGTAATCATTATCACTTGGGTTAACTTAGGCTTTCATCATATTAGTTGAGTTAGACAACTATTTTTATGATTATCGTGTTTATGTCACTTTACTATCTTTTTCCAAAGAACAAGTAAAAAATTCATCATTCAAAGTCCAAACTTATTGTCCATCAAAGTCCAAAATTTGTGTCTTCATGATCATTATCCTAGTCCTAGCATTCTTTCCATTAAAATCCAGATTTACACTATCATAATCATGATTTTTCATCCATTGGTATTGCCACCACAGTCATGTCATCATTACCTTCTTCCTAAGTCAATCAATCTAAATATAAAACATCCAATTTATATAACATCAAATGTCATCCTCTTTCCAACTTCCTCAAATTCAGTCCTCATCCTAGTCTAAGATTGTCATTCATCCTATTCTGAGCTTTAGTCTATTGTCCAGTTTCATCTTTCATCTCTCCAACTCATCAAATAATCATTATGTCATAATTTTATTATGACGAGTTTAGTCATCCTTCATTTTCTTCCTCTTCATCTTATTTTGATGATGATGAGATTCTTGTTGATCAAGACAAATATGAAATTGAAAACCTTGATTCCCTCATCCCTAGCAATCTTACACCAAGTGTTAGATACCCAAATCCAACTATTCATCCTAGCTACACTACCATTCCTCCATGCTCATCCACTCATAATCCTTATCACACCTTTGACAAGGGAAATCCATTAGGTCTTCCAACCACAACTCCTTCATATATCACATCCATGTATCCCTCATACGAAATATTGATGCTTCCATCTTCTCCCATGTCCCTATCCCAACATTCATCTTTTCATAACATTACTACCACTTACATCCATAATCCAAATCATGTTATAGATACGTTGTTGATGATTATGAGTGGTTGTCATTAATGTCAATATAATGGTTGTCATTGATGTTCTTAGTGTTGGTGATCCTAAATATGTGTTCTTGATATCTTTGATGCTCTGGAAGATATGTTTCAACACAGATGTGTTGATCGATCAGATGTGTTGTTGGTGATCTAGATATTTTTGGTTATCAGAATTTGTATTAATAGATGGAATTCATGCGTATCTTTCTTCTATTCTTCTTAATACTATTTTAGGCAATGATGTTTGGGTCCAAATTAAGTCCATAATTTGAGGATTTGTAGTGGCTTTGGTGTAGTGAGTGAGTCATGGTTTGGGTCCAAAATTTGTAATGATTGTAATGTGTTGATCTAACTATTTATGTGTGTTGTGGTATGGTCTACTTCTCATTCTTTCCCACCACCAAAATTTTTAGTTTCGACCTAATTTAGATCTCTATCATAGCCAACTTGGAAGATTATGCTTCCCAAAGACAATATATATGAGAATGATTTGGATAAGTTAATAAGGAAAAAGTGTGACATTGTTATTGAAGATATGTGAGATTGGAAAGGAAAGATCTGATTGTTGGTGATATGTGAGAGTGTATTGGTATTGAGGCACCAAAAGTAGTCTAGTTTTGCAGATTGTGATATAGTGGTGGTTTATTTCTTTATTTCTCTCTTTCTTTAGTAGTGAGACTTTTCTGGGTAGTGAGCCACCCTTTGTAAAAATTACCTTAACAGGTGTCACCTTAATTGGTTTTTTATATTGAGAATGAAAATTCTTAGTGGTTTTTCCCTTCTTAGGTTTTCCATATCATATCTGGTGTTTATTGTTTGATATGTTGTATGTTTGGGTTTTCATGCTATAACTCTCTTAGTTAATTATGTTGGTTGGTCTGGATGTGAAAATAAGAAATAAAAAATTGACTTAATTTATCAACTGATTTACCCCCCTCTCAGTTGCCTAGATATTCAATAATTGGTATTAGAACTTTGGTTCCTTGGAGAAGTGTTTAACCTCTTGAAATAGATCCTGATCTGATGGCACATAAATTGACTATTCCTATCTTTGAAGGATCAAACTGTAGTTTCTGGAAAGTGAAGATGAAAGGCTACCTAATCTCTTTGGGATACAACAGATGGAAACCAATGGAAACCAAGTATGTTCAATAAGAAAATGGTCTTACCACTCCTAATGAGATTCAAGATTATGAAGAGAATGAAAAGGCAAGGTATTCTTTCTTTAGTTCTTTATCTAAGATTGAATTGGTAAAGGTTATTTCATTAAATATTGATTATGAGGTCTCGAAAAACTTGAGAGATATATACGAAGGAAATGATAGAGTCAAATTATAAAAAAAGCTAACAACCAAGCATAGATATGAGAACTTGAAAATGAAAGAAGCAGATGACATAACTAGTTACCTTCAAAAGGTTGATGGGGCAGTAAATTAAATTAGAGAACTTGGTGACACCTTAATAGATGCAGACATAATTGAGAAGATCTTGATGTCCCTATCAGAAAGATATAGTGACAAGATCTTGGATATTGAAGAAACCTATGATCTGAAGAAGTTGACTAGAGAGTAGCTATATGGTAGTCTACCAGCATTTGAGATAAGGAAGTTTGGAAAGATGAAGGTAAGACTAAGTTTTCCTTTAAAGCCTTCGAGGAAGATCCAGAAGATGAAATTTTAGATGAGATGGAAGAAAAATTCGTAAGGTACAAAAAAATACAAAGGTACGTTACCCCTTAAATTCTTTAGATGTGGAAAGATTGGTCATGTTTACTACTAGTGGTCCAGAAAAATGTTCAAGAAAAAATCTAGAGAAGGTAAAGGAAAATTTAATAAGAGATCCTATTATGTCAAAGATGACGTTGGTATTTTAGATGATGAATTAGATTATGAAGATGGCAGTTGTTTATTTTTGGTAGAGAGAGATATACCTAAGATTGATATTCCTAAGATTGAACATGCTACTACTTTATATGATAGAATAGATAGAAATTAATGGTTGATTGATAGTTGATGTTCAAAAAATATATTTGGTGATAAAAGTAAGTTTGTAAAACTTGATAAGTATGATGGTAGTTTTGTTAGGTTTGGAGATGATTAGACAATACAAATTGTGGAAATTAATTCTATTTCTTTTGATGCAAAGAAAAATACTGACAATATTTACTATGTGAAGGGCTTGCATCATAATCTTTTGAGTGTTGGACAAATGTGCAAAAATGGTTAGAATATTGTTTTTAATGATGATGGTTGTGAGATCTAGAAAGGATCTGAAATTTTTATTGCAATAGGGAAAAGGACTTGTGGAAACATGTATTCACTAGGAGTTATGAAGTATCATTTATTATCTCAGATTAATGATAGCTAGCTCTAGCACCAGAGGATGTCTCATATCAAGTTTGACAACTTAGTGAAGATTAGCTCATCAAGTACATTGAGAGATTTATCGATGTTGACCAAACTACAAAACAACATTTGCAAAAATGTCAAGTTGCAAAGAAGACCAAAGGAACTTACAGAGGAAAGGAGCATTTGTCCACTAGATTGTTGAATTTAGAGCATATAAGTCTATGTGATCTGACCAGAACAAGGAGTATACAAGGTAAGAAGTATTTCATGTTGTTGATTGATGATTATTTTAGAATGTCATGAGTTGCATTTTTGAGAGAGAAGTTAGAAGCATTAAAGATTCAAAATTATTAAGGCTAAAGTTGAAAATGATGTTGACAAAAAGATTAAGTGCTTGATGTCTGATAGAGGAGGATAATTTACTTTTGATGAGTTTAACAAATTTTGTGAGAGGCATGGTTTTAGAAGATAGTTGTCTTCCTTTAGAACACCTCGGTAGAATGGCATAGTGGAAAGGATGAACCAAACAATTCAAGAGGCAGCCAAAACAATGATCAAAAGAGAAAAAATCTTGGAAGTCTATTGGAGAGAAGAAATCCATACTATAGTCTACACTCTTAAAAAAATTATATCCGAGAAACGACATGAAAATACATCTTATGAGATATGGCATGGTACAACTCTGACAGTGAAATATTTCAGGGTATTTGGAAGCAAGTGCTACATCTAGAGAGATGAGGATAATCTTGAAAAAATTGATAGAAAAGATGATGAAGGCATATTCCTAAGATACTCTACAAGGAGCAAGGCATGCCAATGTTAAAACAAAAGTCTAAATAAGATTGTTGAAAATGCAAATGTGAAGGTTTGTCAAGATATTTCTAGAGAGTCTGACAAATTGGTAGGTTATGAATCTCATGAATCTGATGATAACAAAAGGGAAAGTAGATCAGAGAAGGAGAAGAAGAAAAGGAAGCTCAAGAAGCTCTGAAATCTACATTTAAGACCCCAAGATATGTTGAAAAGAATCATTTAGTGGACGAGATTATTGGAGATAAGAACAAAGGTATCACAACAAGAAGCAAAGTAGCTCAAGAATAAGTCCCGTTATGTTTACTATTAGAGATTGAACCAATAATAATAGAAGAAGCTTGCAATGATCAAAATTGGATGAAGGAAATGAAAGAAGAGATAGAGCAGATTGAGAAGAATCAAACATGGGAATTAGTTAATAGACCGGAAAATAAGAATTTGATTGGAACAAAGTGGGTATTCTAGAACTTGAGTTGGATGAAGATACAAAGGTTGTGAGAAATAAAGAAAGTTTCAATTGCAAAGTTTATACTCAGATTGAAGGCACTGATTTTAGGGAGACATATGCCCTAGTTACTCAGATGGAGGCAATCAAGATGTTTTTGGATTTTGTAGCTTTTGAGGATATCAAATTTTATCAAATAGATGTGAAATCAACATTTTAAAATGGAAAATTGAAAGATGAAGTTTGTATTGAACATTCAAAAGGATTTAAGTTGAAAGTTGATCCAAATATTATTTGCAGATTGAAGAAGGCCCTATATGGATTGAAACAAGCCCCTAGAGTTTGGTATGGAAGGATAGATGAATACTTGATTGATCAAGGTTTTTAAAAGGGTTTAGTTTATAGGAATTTATATTATAAAATTGATTCAAATAAAATCTTAATTGTTATAGTATATGTTGATGATATAATTGTTGGAGGAAATTAAGGTATGTATAGAAAATTTACTAATGAGATGCAGAAGGAATTTGAGATGTCTATGATTGATGAGCTATAAAAATATCTTGGTTTCCATGTAAATTAGAATGATAAATGAATTTTCATTTCTCAGTCTAAATAAATTAAGGAATTGTTGAAGAAGTTTGGGTTAGAGAACTCCAATCCAATGTGTACACCTATGACCATCCGATACAAATTTACAAAAGATGATAAGTTTCCTAAAGTAGATGCAAGTCAATACAAATCAATGATTGGAGGACTATTATTTTTTACTACTACTAGATTAGATATCATGTCTATAGTTTACTTGGCAGCTAGAATTTAGGAAGAATCGAAAGAATCAAGACAGATATGTAAAAGGAATATAGGAGTTTGGTTTGTGGTACCCTAGAAACTCCAATTTCTCCATGACAACTTATACTGATGCAAATTGGGCTAAAAGTGTTGATGAAAAGAAAATTATAAGTGGTGGAGCCTTCTTTCTTAGCTCTTGGTTAGTTGCTTAGTCAAGTAAGAAGCAAGATTCTGTCTCTTTATCTTCAGCTAAAGTAGAATACTTTGCAACATCTTCATTTTGTACATAGATTTTATGGATGAAGTAGAATTTGAAGGATTTTGGTGTAACATTCAATGAGCCCATCTCTATTATGTAGGATAACACAAGTACAATAAACATTTGTAAAAATTTGGTATATCATTCTAGAACAAAGCACATATCCATTTGGTATCACTTCTTGAGGGAAAATGTATTGGATAATGAAGTAAATCTTTCAAGTATGCACCTGCAAAAGAGAATATTATAGATATCTTCATGAAGGCATTGTGTAAAGATACTTTTGAGTATCTCTAATAGAAGTTAGGGGTATTACCCCTTCCTTGTATGAACTAATGTATATCTTGGTTGTACATTGGTCTAGTGAACAACTTGCATATTTTTATCTAGACTAATGCTTGGGTGCTTCCTCATAGGGGGGGAATGAGTAAGTTTATAAGGGGGAGTTATGCCTACCTTTGTCCTTGATGGAAAAGGGGGGGAGATTATGAGAGTTTTGGATAGTTTTTGAGTTGTTGCAGAGTTGTGCAAAGAGTTTCATGTGTTTCTTGTTGATGGATATTTCCATCAATGACAAAGAGAGATATTGTTGTAGATATGTTGTTGATGATTATCACTACTTGTCATTGATTTTATTGGTGTTAGTGATCTAGAATATGTGTTCCTAGAATCTTTGATGTTTCGGAAGATGTGTTTCAACATAAAAGATGTGTTGATAGATCAAATGTGTTCTTGGTTATTTAGATATTTCTAGTTATCGGATATGGTATTGACAGATGGAATTCATGTGTATCTTGGTTTGAATCTTAGTTTTGGTGTTTAGGAAATGATGTTTGGGTCTAGATCTAATGTGGAATTCAAGGATGTGTAGCGGCTTTGACATAGCGAGTGAATCATGTTTTGGGTCTAGAATTTGTAATGATTGTAACGTGTTGATCTAACTATTGATGTGTGTTGTGGTATGGTCTACTTCTCATTCCTTCTAACCATTGGAATGTTTAGTTTCAACCTATTTTAGATCTTTGTCTTAGCTGACTTGCAAGATTATTCTTCCCAGAGATAATATATATATGAGAATGATTTGGATAAGTTAATATGAAAAAAGTGTGACATTATTATTGAAGATACATGAGATTGAAAAGGAAAGATCCTATTGTTGGTGATATATGAGTGTGTTGGTATTGAGGCACTGGAAGCAGTCTAGTTTTGCAGATAGTGATATAGTAGAATTGGATTAATTTTTTATTTCTCTCTTTCTTTAGTACTCAGAGCTTTTTTCTGGGTAGTTAGCCCTCCTACAATGAGCCATACTTTGTAAAAATCATCTTAAAAGGTGTCTACTTAACCTCTTCTTTATATTGAGAACTAACATTCATCACAATTTTTCCCTTCTTGGGTTTTCTACATCATATCTAGTGTTCATTGCATGATCAGGTGTATGTTTATGTTTTCATTCTATAAATGTCTTAGTTAATTCTGGTTGTTGGTCTAGATGTGAAAATAATAAAATAAATTTATCTAAGTTATCAACTGATTCACCCTCTTGTTAGTTGCCTATATATTAATTAAATCCACCATATTATTATCTTGAAATCCATTACACAATCCATAATCATAATCCCCCATTCTACCTCACTCCTCCATTCTACCTCAATCCATCTAATATTAAACCCCCATCCTACCTCACTCCTCCATCTAATCCTAATCCCCTATCCTACCACAATCCTCCATCCACTTATAATCCCCTATCCTACCTCAATCATCCATCCTACCTCAATCCTTCATCCAATCCTAATCCATCATCCTACCTCAATCCTTCATCCCCTTCTAATCCCTATCCTACCTCAATCCTCCATCCAATCATAATCCTTCATCCTACCTTAATCCCCCATAATCCACTTATTCATATCTGAAACAACCATCCAATTCATCTTACCTTAATCCACCAATGTCTAATCCATCTTATCTTAATCCAGCACCCTCCATGCCTTCATCCATTTATACAACTTCCCTTCCACCTCCCACACCTATCATTCCTCTCCCATCTCCTAATGACATTGAAATTATCTCATCTATTGCCATTCTACAACCAAAATCCCCATCTCCTACTCCTTTCATCATTCAAATTCAACCTTAGGAACCTCACATCCTTCCATCCACTCATTCTACCCTAGTCAATGAACCTTCCATCCTTCCATCCACTCCTTTTATCCCAGTCAATGACTCCCATCCTTCCATCTAGTCCTACTATTCTAGTCGATGAACCTCCCATCTTTCAATCCAATCCATCTACCCTAGTTAAACAACCTCCTATCCTTCCATCCATTCCATCTGAAGAGTCAACCTACTCAACCCTCATAACATGGTCCACACAAACCCCATCATGCCAAGATTTTGTTCCAAAGAATGCTAAAATATCCATCGATCCAAATCAAAATATTACCATCCCATTGTTCACGTCAAGATCCTTCCATTCCATCACTTCCATTTCAAGATCCCTTATCATCTCGTCATCCAAGTCAAGATCCTCTCAGCCTATATACTCCACTTCTTGATCCTTTATTACCTCCTATCCAAACCATCCCAACACCATCTCTTTATCCCCTTGGTTCACTTGCATTCATCCATGGTGGTTTACTTGTAGCAAAAGAACACTTGATTCTCACCACCCATCCTTCTTGATCAGATAAAGGACTTGCATCTTGATACCGAGAGAACAAGTATCATGTTTTAGATAAAATGCTCAAAATAATGAATTCAAGGTAAAGGCTTAGGCCTACAAGAGAAAGGTGCTTTAGATCCCATCCATGTCAAATCATATCCAGGGTCTCATGGTCTTGGTTATATATCCCAAGGCAATTCATCCAAAAATGTTGGTACAACTAATGCAAAATCCAAGTGTGTATCCAAACCTACCATCCCATCTTCCCATCATTCCTCCAAATCATTTATCGACATCACTCCTTCTCTATCTTATAAATCCCAAACAACCATGCATATCCCTCCATTTTTTAAATTCATTTTGGGTCATTATATCCCAAATTTAACCATCACATATCTGCCACAAACCAAATCCATTTTGGGCCCTTATATCCCAAAAACCCATCCTCCCTCTTGCCCTGCTCATCCCTCATACAAATCCCATATCCCCATCACCCATCGTAAACATCCTAGTCCTTTCATTTCCAATCAAGATAAACAAAGGTGCATATCCCCACATTCCATCCAACATCCTACATCCATCACTCCATCCATATTCCCTCCATTTTCTACACTATCACACACTCCTTGCAAGGCTACTAGGAATAGTTTGGATACAAAATCAAACAAGATAAAAATCCTTTCCCTCCATATCCTAGATTTATTTTGGCTCCCTATGTCCCAAATCTACCTATCATTACTCCTCTATCATATCCACATGCTCCCTTTGGAGACATTCCTCCTCCACTCATCCCACATCCCCCGTAATATGTACCAATGTTGGTCCTAACAACATCTCCCTCTCACACTCACTTTTAATCATTCTATCCAAATATTTTCCACTACCATACCCCTTATCCCACCTACATCCCCCATCAATACAATCTAATCCAAGCCTTTACATAGTCCACCCACATTGATAAAGTTGTAGCTACATCCCATGATCACTCCAAATGGGCTCCTATTACGTTTTTATGGAAATTTATGCTTGAGTCTTCCATCCATATCCCTTATCATTTATCCTCTAGATCCATTTATACTCATCCATGTCCATCCATATATTTCTTCTAAAAAGATCCAAAAAATTGAAAAATAAAAAATCCTAAAAAATGGAACAAAAAAAAAAGACCAAACAAAAGTAAAGAGAAAAGTTTGTCTAATGGCAAAAACTTGGCAAACAGGTTCCTTGGACAAGTACCATGTTTAAAGCACAGCAAACAGGTGTCATGTGTAATTCCCCCATCCTTTTGTTTTCCACACTTTGGGGAAAGTTCTTCCAACCATCTAGCCATCATGTATACATGCTTTAGATAACTCTTGGTATCCATTTTCCCATCACAATTTTTACCCCAATATCTTTCCTTTCTACCAATTCTTCCTCACATCCATATAATCCTTTCGCATACCTTCATAGTCCTTATCCACCCAACACCCTATATCCCTATTATGTGAAATGTCTAGACTAGAGTATCTTATTCATTTGTGACATAGTCCTTGGAAACCCTATCATACCCACCATCCATCCAATCATCCCTTCATATAGCAATCCTTCTCTCCTAATTCCTCTTATCTCATAATCCTTTCATCTCCCAATCCTTATCTAATAATCCCTCCATCTCCCAATCCTCATACCATAATGCTTCCATTTCCAAACCCTCTTTATCCTATCTTCCATTACTCAATCCATCCCATCATATCACTCCATCACCCCTTAGGTCCCTTATCATTGGTATCTAGGTCTAGGCTACCCCCACACAATCCAATACCATCCAGCCAATCAGTCTATTTTCTCTTTGTAATATACCATTGCATGAAAATCCTATCCATCTCCTCCACCTATCCAAAACCAAACACCAATCAAATCATCCAATCACATACATGGTCTTGTTCCCAACATTGTTGCAAGCTTTGATCACAATCCAATCATCATCATTAGGATATATGCTTCCCAATCCTTGTGTTGTTTTGGGATACATCATTACCACATAAAAAACACCCCATCAATGATTAATCCATCATGGCTTTTCATGTTGACTAGGGCAACATCATGTTTATCTCTGGCTCCTCATCCATCATCCATAACTCTTGTACATCTCGTAAATAGTTTCTTATACATAGTGTTGGTCATGTATCGCCATCTAGGTCCACTTATACATATGTATCCTTAGGTCTTGTCCTTTGCATCAATCAATCATGTTTCATCAAAACCATATCCAATCAGCTAGTTCTTCAATAATCATCCTTGAGCATCTTTGTCATAATGATCATATCAGGTACCTTTTTTCATCTAGTCTCATCGATCCCTAATCCAATGATCATTCTGCACAAGATGTATCCTTCCTCTAGTCAAATGAATATCAAATCCCATCTGTCATTTATCCTTTTAGCAAAAGATATTTGACTCAAGTTGGATTTGATTTCTTTTTTATCTTTGTTTATCTTTATTTGAGCTTTCTCATTTTGTCTCCTCGTAATCACCATGATCCTTTATATCATGGTGTGCTATGACTAATGAAACTTGGGGCATGGTCTTGGTTTCTTTTTTCTTACATGGGTTTTCTTAATGTGTCCCTTTTTGTACCCTCATGAGGTCTCAAATATACATTAGGGCATATCTTCTACTTGTGATTTTTCTAGCATCATTTCCTTCAAAGTTCTCTGTAACTCTATGTAGTGCTAGACTAAGCTTTTTGTGTAAATATTTTGGTTACATCAGTCCATGCATTGGTTATGAAATAACCTTCATTCTTCATACCCTAGTGCATAATATACAATGACAAATCAAAATAAGTGCTTGATGCATGCTAACCCCTTTTGAAGGGTGCTCATGCTCCATGATCATTTCATGCATATCATTCATTATATTGTCATTCACTTTTAGGATTCATTTTGCATTGTCCTTCATCTTATTTCCTATGGAAATGTTTCTTTTGAGATTCCACATGGTCTTTCATTTCTCGTGCACCCTTTCAAGTGGGCATCACTAACCTATCCTTCATTTGTCGCCACTTTAGCTTGGGCTATTTTTCTCACTCCTTTTTCTTCCAGTCACTGGCGCTATTTTAGTGCCACCACAAAGAAGGAAAAAATGCAGAGAACTAAATTTATTAGTTTAATTAATTGAATTTAGTCATCCCAAGCACCTTTAATTAAATAATTACACGTTATTTAATTAATTAATGTTCCATCCCTCTAGATAATTGATTCTATTAATTATGCTATAGTCCCCCTCTAATTAATGAATTGATAATTATAAATCAATTAATTATTAAATTTGACCCTTTCTTCTATTAAATACATCAAATGTACAATTTTATTATTTAATTCATTGTTGACTTTTCCTCTGAAATGATCTCATAGAATTAATTAATTTATTTGATTAATTCTATTTTCTCCACATACCTCATAACTTCAACCCTCATTTAACCCTTCCTCTAGCCAAACCTACCAATCTAACCATAGTTTTTAGTCAACCTTATCCCTTATCCCTCACCATATGTGTGCACATTCCCAACATATCTTGAATTTCCTAAAATTTGCAGAAATATCTTTGAATTTGGGAAAATTTCATAAAATCTAGGAAAATATGCCAAATATCCTAAAATATGGGAATATCCTCACATTTGGAGTAGAACATTCTTATTTGGGTGTCACTCTCCCAAATAGGCATGTCTCCTCAAGGCCACTTTTCATTCTTTTCCATGGCACTTGCCCTTCTCAAGGACACTTGTCATTTCAATCCATGCCACTTGCCCTTCTCAAGGACAAGTTCCTCATTTTCTTGCCTCCTCATCCTCTCATTCTAGCCTATTTAATCCCTTAATTTTCCTTCACAATCCATCCACTTATCTTTTAAATCATACTATTATAATGCCATTTTGAATCATCATCTTACATCCATTTTGTATCCATTTTTGTTTTTATACCATCATAATGCCAAATTATTTATTCATCCTTTGCACACCCATATCCATTTAGTTTACATTCTTGTATCCCATTTTAGCTTAAATATTCATTTTGTATTTACCATTATGGATAAAAATCGAGCATCTATCACATAGCAGGTACACATCGAGCCAAATAGAAGGAAAAATCCTCAACAAAAGAAGCTATTAAGTTTGCATTTTTTTGCTCATTAATTTTCTATTTGTAGTCCAGTCTTGAGTGTTTTGCTTGTTGATTGTGTAGTTAGATTGTTAAATAGCTTTCAAACATTTTATTTCTCACATTTTCACATGAAAATATGGAAAATTTGGCTCATTTTTATAAGACACTTAATATTGAATCCTTGGTTTTCATGATGTGGTAAACCACTTTTGTAATGTGATCTCTTAATAACTATGGTTTTATTCTCCTTACATAGTGTTGGATATTGTTGGCATATGCACACTCCAATGAGACATTGAAGGTGATTGAAGGTTTTGTTATTGATGGCAACCTTACAATCCTATGGCACTAGAAAGGCATTTCACCGGCATCAGCAGATCACACTCTACACCAGCACTCAAACCGCTAGCACCGACATAGAGAAAGGAAGCATATCGGCACAGAGGCCGATAGGATTTTTGATATATTACATTTTTCTTATTATTGTGAAAAATTTGTAAGCTAACTTGATATCATTTTAAAATGACTTATATATATAAGAAGTCATTGTAGGACATTCAGAAATGGACAAGGAAAAATATTTAGGCAGACCTATTATGTGAAATATAGGTTAAGGGTTTTATGTAAAGAATAGAGTAGAAACCGGTATTGAATTTGGCATTATAGATGCTATTGTAAAGCAGTACAAGACATTGGATTTGTATAATCCACATTGTAAGTCAGTGAGACTTCCCATTGAGCAGTGAGCTCTAGGCAATTGGCCTTCCTACATGTGCATGCCCCCTCTTGTAAGTAATATTCTCTTATTGGCCAGTAAGTGAATATTGTGGGTCACAAATCCCACTGAGGTTTTTCCCGCATTGGGTTTCCTCGTTAAAATATTGTGTTATGGTATGTTTCTTATGTGGTTACTTTCATTTCTATTTATTGCATTATTTCTTGCATACCAGTACACTATTATAATATGCTCTACATGTTTTAAGTTAAGAAATTCTAAATACTGGTTAGATACTGATTCACCCCCCCCCTCTTAGTATCTATGGGAATCTTAACAATTGGTATCAGAGCTTGGTCCTTTATTTTCAGAAGCCTAAAAACTTGAGGAAGATCTTGACACCAGTAAAGATGGAAAATCTGATAAAGCAACTAGAAGTAGCTCTCTCAGACTATGATGCAGAAAAATTGAAAAAAATCAAACTTGAAGATGATCTAAAGGCAACTTAGGATATCATTCAAGCACTTCAAGATAATTTCATCATTGAAAGGAACAAGAGAAGAGAATTATGTGAAAAGATGCAAAATGAGAATGATGAAAAGGAATCACTTAATAGTCAGATAAGCACGCTAAAATTGGAGAACATAACAATAAAGAATGAGATGCAAGATATGACCATGAGATTATGTAAAGAAATTGAAGATAGAAAGAAGAATGAAGAAGAATTGACCAAAAGACTAAGTGATGCAGCAAATGAGAACACAAGACTTAGCTATGAAAATGACCTATTGAAGACAGATCAGATGCATACATAGAATGACTCCAATGAACTGATGAGATAGAAAGAGATCTTACAAAGAGAACTAGATATTGCAAATCAACACAAAGATAAATTCAAGAAAATCTAAGAAGAACTTGGTGACTTGTTGAAGATTCAGAAACCTAATGGTGACACTTGTGGAATTGGCTTTGAAGCAGGAGAAAGCTTTGGTACTGCAAACACGTAGGATCATAGCAAACCGGTAAGGCAACCTAATGCTTATAAATTCAATGGAAAATGCTTTAACTGTAATAAGTATGGGCATAGAGAAAATCAATGTCGATCTAGAAATTATCAAAACATCAACACATGCACCGGTCAATGCTCAAAATGCAACAAAGTTGGTCACAACTCTGAAAATTGTAGAATGAATGTGAGATGTTATGTTTGTGGAAGATTTGGACACTTATCTAATCAATGTAGAACACAAACTAGCATAGGTTATGAAAAAGCTATTCAGAAAAACAATGTGACTTGTTATGTATGTAACAAGATTGGGCATATTGCAAAATTCTGTAGAAGTAAAGGATCACCGACAGACAACAAAAGTTCTAGCTTGAAAGGGAAAGAAAAAGTTGAAGAGGTAAAGCAAGAATTCTCAAAACAATGGATTAGAAAAGTAGATCTAAATGTTGGGAATACTCCTCCACTGGTAGAACCAATCAACAATCCACCAAGAGAACAAAGTATTGCTCCACTGGTAGAACAGAGTATTGCTCCACTGGTAGGACAAAGTAGTTCTCCATCGACAGGAAGTTCTTCATCAAATTGAAGAAATTTTCCTTAAGGGTTTGGCAACCTAATGACACATGTGCTATTATTCCCTCGATTAAAGATGAGAAGTTGAAACATAGTTATATATCGGCAAACAATGTTAAGTGACTACTTAACTGGCATGCATTAAATGTGGTAGATGGCAAATAAACTTTATAAATTTGCGATTTTGGCTCCATTTCACTTCACCATGATTTCAAACATTCGAAGAGTGTGAAATTTATAAAGCTAAGGCATTTCAAGCAAAGAGACAAAGGCATTTCAGCAATCAATCCATCCAAAGGTAGAAAGAGGTATTTATCATCATGGCATCCACCTCTACACTTGAATATATAGCAAACCCTACTATAGTCAAGGTTATAAAACACCCTAGATCCATATTTCAATTAGTTCCTGAAGTAGAAAAGAAAGATGATACTGTAGGTGCTTTTTCTCAAATTCCAAAAGGAGTTGTTTATGTTGAAGACCCCATAATTTACATCCATTGCAACATAGAGGAATTAGGAGATGAAGAGATCAAAACAATGTATAAATCTATCATACATGATGAATCCAAAAATGTAAAAAGTGAACATAAAATTGTTGAAACCCTAGGATTTACTGAGATCCTTAGCATTCCTGAATTTCCTAAGGATGTGATTAGGATAGTCTTAAGCAGGGTACATGGTGAATTTTTCTAGTTAGATGCAATTCACAAAATTACCAAGGAAGCTATCAAAGTAGTGACAGGGTTACCCTCAACCGGTAAAAGGCCAGACAAGAGTAAAAAGGTCTCAAATGACCTAGTAATTAAGCTAACTGGTGCAACATCTTATAAAAGGTCCTTGAGAGTCAATGATGTAACCGACACTAATGTGAGATTTATCAACATGATTTTAGGGTATAAAGCAACTCATGCAAATAGACTCAACTGAGTTTCAAGTTTATGCATTAAGAGTGCTTATGACATGATTATAGACAATGTGAAAATTGACATATGTGAATGGTTAAAAGATGAGTTAATTGACAACTTAGGCAAGATAAAGAAAGATAAGAAAGAAACTTTTAGGTTTGGAAATCTACTTGTATGCTTGATGCTACACATAACCAAGCAGGTTCCCGGTATAGGTTATAAAGAACTTGGATTTGATATATCGGTAGGTAAACAATTATCAGAACTATTCAATAACATGGGTGAAGATAAGGAAAAGAATATCCATGAACACTTCCAAGAATTAAAGGCTAAAATGAAGAAGAGAATCAAATTATCACAGAAGATTGTTGACAAGTATAAGGATGAAATATGCTTTGTAATAAAAAAGGATGAGATATGGATGGAAGCAGTCATCCCTAGGACAATTTGGTTAACATAAATGGGTTATGAAACTGATGACCTTATCATTGAAACATATGCTAAAGCACTTATGGAAGCTCCTAGAGAACCAAAAGAAGAAGTATTTGGTAGTGCAAAAACCATAGAAATTCAAATGCAATCTCATAAAAGAGTGAAACAGGTTGAAGCAGTAGTGAGAAGAGGATCTAGATAGGCAAAGGCTATTAAAGAAGATGTACTAAAGAAAACCAGTATCACTGAGGAAGAGTTAGGAACTTTACAACTTGAAACTCACCTATCACCGGTAGCTACTTCTTCAGAGAATGACATGCCTGCAACTTTCAAGATAGTTGTAAGGAAAAGAGATCCTTCACCAGCAACCACACCTTCACCTAGAAGGACAAGACAAAAACAACAAGTAGTGAGATCTCCAATTAAGAAAACTACACCAAAGAAGAAACTAACACCCAAGAAGATGAAGAGGACAAAACAAAACATGGCCCCTCTTGACATATTGCTAAATGAAATTATAGAGGAAGGGAAACTAAAGAATATAGAGAAATTGTATGACACTCTGACAGCAGATGAAAAAGAACAAGTGGAAAATATTGTTATTTTGCACATGGACATGTACAAGAAGTTTTTGATGGAAGTGGTAGATGAACTACCTGATGAATTATTTAAAAGATTGGAAGCAAGAAGGCATGTAGTTGTAGAGCTTGGCAAGAAGATCAAGATAGAAAAGCTACTTGTTATTTACCCAGTGAACTCACCTAAAGAAATAAATGATTTAATTGCAGAAGCCAACCGGTCAGTATTCTCTACTACACACTAACACATTGCATTAATGGTTGGAAGAGTCAATGAGGTAACTGAAGAAATAGAAAATGCATGGGATATTTTCCTAGTTGAAAAAGAAAAACAGGAAGAGTACATGAGCCACAAACCAATAAAGGTATATCAGAAGGTTAAGGACAAAGGTAAAGGAAAATTTGGTGGACCTCCTAGTATCAAAGTAAAAGACAACTTACCCTCACCTACTTTGATCACTCCATCGGTAACAAAAACAACTACAAAAGATCAACCGACAGTTGAAACTATGGATGTAGAGGATGTCAATCCTAATTGTGAAGTCTTATACACAGTAGATGTTGATACACAAAAGATCAACATTGTAGTAGATAAAGATACAACTGGTAAGACAAACATGGCTAGTGAGCCACCGGTAACTAAGCAAACTAATAACACACAAGAGAAACCAGCAGTTGATAACAAAGAACAACAGGTAGAGACTGAGACTGAGATTGAGAGAGAGCAACAAATAGAGAAACAATAAGAGAAATAGGCTCTAGAATAGGTACAGGAACAAATTCATGAGAAAACAGTGCAACCGGCAATAGGAGAAGTACAAAAACCATTTCTTAAGGAAATGTAAATACAAATAGAGCTACCAAAGGTCACAACAAGCTTGGTCACTTCCTCCACCGGCGGTATTCAAAATGTTGGTTCCTCATCAGTAGGCTATAAATCAACTAATGTAACAGAAGTACTTTTAGATTCAATCAAAAGGATAACAGATTATAGTTCACAAGCTTATACGGCTATAGATGACACAATCCCAATTTTGAAAAGGCTAGCTCCTAACTATAACATAGACAATAAAGATTCTTTAAGTCAAATTGACATTTTGTCCAAGTACATCACTAAGAACATAGTGACAATTGAGCAAGTAAAGGAAGAGGCATTGAAGGATAAGATGGAACTTGAAAAGAAAAAATTATTTGAAGATTAGATAAAGAAGTGTACAAGGGAATTTGATACACTTCTACCAGAACTATGCAATTTATTGAAAGACTTCAAAACTTTGTATAGAGACATATGCAAGACAAAGCTACTAACAACTGATATAGACAAGCAAATGAGCAAGGTACAAGATGAAATAAATAAACTTATAGACAATTTTGTTAACTCACCAGATACACTATCAGTTGTTGAACAATAGATAATAAATTTTGAGGATGAGTTACTTAAGTTGGGAAGAGAAAAGGAGAGAATAGTGAATAAGGCAAAAAGTTTGAGACTAAGACTGAGTCCAAGATTGGACTATCTAGCATTCATGTGGAAGGAAATATTCGAGGCACTTTTACAGGGATAGAGAACACCGATAGAGCATATGTAACACCTCACCGATATAGTTCAAATAACCGAGACAGCAATAAGAGATAGTAAGAAGTTTATGGAGAGTATAACCTTGATTTTGGCAGCTCTATTTCAAATTGTGATCACACAGGTACAAGGTTGAGACTACAACTCTATTGACATCTTGACAACCTTTGTCATTGATGCCAAAGGGTGAGTAGTGGTATGAGAAAATCCAATATCACAGGAATCATATGCTCAAGGGGAGCACACATTTTTTGATAACTTTTTTGGACTTCACAGTTTTGGATACACTTTTGAATTTTCTCATGAGTGTTGCCATCAATGCCAAAGGCAGAGACTGTTGGAATATGCACACTCCAATGAGACATTGAAGGTGATTGAAGGTTTTGTCATTGATGGAAGCCTTACAATCCTATAGCACTGACAAGGCATTTCACCCGCATTAGTAGATCACACTCTACACTAGCACTCAAACCACTGACACCGGCACAGAGAAAGGAAGCATACCGGCACAGAGGCCAATAGGATTTTTGATATATTACATTTTGTTTATTATTGTGAAAACTTTGTAAACCGACTTGATATCATTGTAAAATGACTTATATATATAAGAAGTCATTGTAGGACATTTCGAAATGGACAAGGAAAAATAATTATGCAGACCTATTATGCGAAATATAGGTTAAGGGTTTTATGTAAAGAATAAAGTAGAAATGGGTACTAAATCTAGCATTATAGATGCTATTGTAAAGTAGTACAAGACATTGGATTTGTATAATCCACATTATAAGTTAGTGAGACTTCCCATTGAGCAGTGAGCTCTAGGCAATTGGCCTTCCTACATGTGCAGGCCCCCTCTTGTAAGTAATATTCTCTTATTGGCCAGTAAGTGAATATTGTGGGTTACAATTGCCACCGAGGTTTTTCCCAGACTAGGTTTCCTCGTTAAAATATTGTGTTATGGTGTGTTTCTTATGTGGTTACTTTCATTTCTGTTTATTGCATTATTATTGCATACCGATACACTATTATAATATGCTTGACATGTTTTAAGTTAAGAAATTCTAAATACCGATTAGATACTGATTCACCCCCCCTCTCAGTATCTGTGGGAATCCTAACAGATATTATATTTAATGTTGATCTAGTAATGTTTATTCCATGGGAGTGAAATAATAGACTAGATAGATTTGTTTCACCATACTATCAATTGAATTAATATAATATACAAAGAAGAACCATGGTAATAGAAATATTGAGTGAGTAAAATAACACTACAATAGTCTTGTACATGGATGAAAAGATAAGTATTTATCTTTTTCGTTATTATATTTTCTCTCTAAACTTGCTTCATGTTTTCTCTTGAGAACATGCTTTATTCTTGTAAATGATTTTTTATTATCTATATGTTCTACCATATGAGTCACTTATAAGGTAATTGATGGAATGATTGCTAGTTAACTCACATATCTATGATGACTATCATAACATTGTTTTCCTAATTTATATATTAAACATATGTATATGAGTACTCAGCATAGTAATTATTATCTTGTTGGATTATTGCATAATCTCTAGATTGGAGAATTAGAGTTATTCAATCCAATAGATTTTTTTTAATTTATAAAGATAATTATATGGTTAAATATGGGTGTAATATTAGCCTTGAACTAAAGACTAAGATATAAGAAACCAATTAAATTCCTAATTTTAAGTTTGTAACTAGGGATCTAGATTCTTATATTGCAGATGATGTCACACTGTTAGACATTACCTCCATAAAACTACTAGCTTTTACCAATATTTGTACAAATATCCAATAAAAACTAATCAATATAACATTCAATTAGATTGGGCTTGATATAAGTAGAGCTATAGGTGCAAGAAAACATAGGTATGATGAATTGTAGAAATGATTAGAATATACATACATACATACATACATTAATTAATGTAATAAGATAATGCGTACCTAAATGAACAAATATTAATTTTAATTGATATAGATGATTAATTTTCATGTATTGGATTTTCTTTATAGACTAAGGACAAGTTTTCCTCTTTAAAATTTGTCTGTCACTATAAACTAAAACAATGATAATGTGTATTTTCTATCCTAAGAATTATTAAAAAAATATGGTGCCATAAAATAATGAACTTTACCATTCTCTTACAATATTTTTGTAGGTTAGCAACATTTAAAATTAACATAAAAGTAGAAATTTTTAGAGGTGCACATTAAATATTGAATGGTTGCTAGCTAGTAAGAATACAATAGTATTATTATATTAATTTAAATATTAAATTTATGTTTGAATAATGGCTATCTTATTATATACATATATAATATATTGATTGGGTCATTATAATAATTTAATGCAATAAGTGTCCTTTTATAATAGACATGAATTCAAAATTGTAAAGGTTTCTGTGAGGATATCCTCATTATAAAGTGTAATATTTGTTTAGTCACATAATATCTAATTGTTAATGAAAAATTAGAGATTAAAACCATTCCAATTAGGATGAAATAATACTTCCAGCATGGTCTAGATGTCAAACAACTAGGTTGTCCATGCATATTATAATAGGAATATGTGCAAGCAAACATGAGTATGATAAAAAGTAGGAGTGGACAATGATATATATATAATGAATAGATAGAGAGAATACTAATGCCAATGATCAAACATAAATTTAGATAGTTCAAATGCGTTAGAATTGAATATAGTTAATTTTCTTTTATACAAGAACATAAATCCAAGGTAAAATGATTTGTCCAGAGTTAGCATCACAATGAATAATATGATGTTGCTACATTAGTAAATATTTAATTCGAATTACATAATTAGGGGTCAATCAACTTATAAATATTATTATGTCATTCTTGGAGATAATAGCTAGGTTTAAAAACTAGGTTGAATCAATGTCCAATAGGAGTATGAGAGGAAAAATATCACCTTTTATAGATAATTTGATTTAAGTGGAATTGTTTTACACAAACAAAGAGATGCATTGAAGAAAATATAAGTATTATAATTAGTAAGAATGATCATGTGCCATATAGAGTGATAAATGAAGATAAAGAATTCTTAACTCAATTGCGAAAGATTAATGTTGATTGTTATAGGTGGTGATGTTAAAATGCCTCAAAAATTTGTAGATGTTATAGCTAGTCATGTGTGTGCATTAAAATTAATATGTTTCCTTTTGTGTGTATTTAATTATCCCTATAAATGGAGGTTAATTTAATATTTCTCTTGTTAATTTTCTCTATTCCCACAAAATTCAAACTACAATGACCTATATATTCAATCCTATAAATTTATTTCAAACTAGAGAATTGGTTAATAATAATCTATACTATTCTCTTGGGTTTTTTTAATTGAATTTTGTCATATTTATAAATGCTAGAATAGATAGCAAGGTTTAGAAGTTTATAAAAATTTTAGAATATTTTCTATTTGATTACCATCTATAAAATGAGTATGATCATAGTAGATTTAGTCAACTAAATTTGTAATTTATGTTCATAATTGGGTATGAAGATCATGGAAATGAGCATGATGTCATAACTACAAAATGATTCAAATCTAAAATAACTAGGTTGAATCAATGTCTACTAGTAGTATAAAAAAAGTATTATTATAGATGCGCAAAAGTGTAGGGATGGCTACATAAAATGATAGGTATGACAAATATTAAGATTCATCATGATATATAATGATAAAGAGAAATAAAGAATAGTTATCATAATGAAGTAATATAGATATCAATTAATGTAGATAGTGTTGCCTCGAAACTTGTAAAAACTCTAGATATTCATGTATGTGGATAAAAATCAAAGTATTTAAATTTTTTAATGCACTATATTGTATTTATAAATTGAGCCATATTTTTACTAGAGAACATTCTCTATGTGTACAAAATAAAATTTTGATGCTACATGTGGTTTACCCTATGAATTGTTTAAATTATAGAATAATAGAGATTAATAATCTCTACTATATTGTTAGTTATTATATTTTAATTTGAATGTATTTGTAAATACAATGAATGATATGAATATTTAGAAATGCACACACACTCTAGAATAATTTATAGATGATTAACATGCATTAAAATTGGTATGACCATATGAATTTCGGTTAATCTCAATTATAAATGTTAAGTAGAATAATAGTTAGAGTAGTGATTGTCTTATTGTATTCTTATATAATCTACTAATTAAAGAATTAATAAATTTAAATGTAATAAATATCCTTTTATATACAAACATGAATCCAAAGTGAAAAGTTATCCTTGGTATAAAGTATAAGATGACACCTATAAAGTGAATTTTTAAATCAAAATTTCCTATTTAGGGATCACTAACATTGCAATTATCTCAATAGTAACTTTTCAATATTCATATCTCCTCTACTTCCCCTAAGGATGGGGTGGTTTCGATTGGTTCTTTTAATGGTTTCTTTTTTGTGTTGAATACTTTTAGTCTTCAACTTGAGATGTGTGTACCTTCTCCTTTTTGGGTGGAGTGGTGGCTTGTGCCAAAACCAAATTTTTTCCTAGTTGCAGGCACATAATAAAGTTATTACCATTAATAATTTATGTAAGAGAGGCTTTTTGATTCACAAAAAATGCAATTTGTATGAAGCTGGTACAAAAAATTTCTTCCATATTCTCTTTAGCTACCATTATCTTTGATAGATATGGTCTCACCTTTTGAATATTTGGAACCTCAGCTGGATCTTATTAGGTTCCTTTTTTGAGGGTTGGTCGCAATGGGTGGCTCTAACTTAGAATCCTTCTATTTGCCTTTTGTGGTCTCCTATTATGCCTCATACAACCTAGGGGGCCTTGAAGGAAAGGAACAATAATTTTTGTAGGGATGTTGTTTGTCGTACTTTTAAGCTATCTTTTAAGATTCAATTGGCTATCAAGGAGAATTTTCTTGCTAATTTTTTCATTGTTTCTCATTCAATCCATAAGGTAGTTATCTTTAATTATGATTGGCATATTGCTCTGAACTATCATCTTCCTTGTGATATCTCTATGCCTCTCAAGAACTTCAAACAAGCTATAGATAGTGTTGTTTGGAAAGCTCCTCCTAGAGGATGGGATAAAATCAACATAGATGGGGTAGCCAAGGTTAATTTGGGGCCAATTAGTTGTGGAGGAGTGGCTCATGATAACAATGGAAGGATTATTTTGGCAAGGGCCATCCACTTGGGAAATTAGACAAGAAGACTTTGCTAAAGCTAATGTTACCTACATTGGTCTTAAACTAGCTCTCTCTCTAGGTTACAAGAAGGTCCTTATTCAAGGTGATTATTTAAACATTATCAAATATCTAAAGAGGTTCCAAAGACCTAGTTGGACCATCCAAGGGTTGATTATGGATTGTTTGGAGATCACTAATACCTTGGATGATTTCTTAATTTCCGATATATATATAGGAAAACAAATAATGTTACAAATCACTTTTCTAATTAGAGTATTATTGGTGATTCTATTCATAGGTGGGGGATGAATGGCCCTCTCCCCCTTGTAATCAAATCATGATTTCTAATGAAGCTCGTACCTTTTAAGGTCTTGGCCTTATGCCTCATAATGATAAATTTTATTTCCTTAAATTTATTCTTAGGGAATTGGAGATTATGGACCTTTCTTCACTCTAATAGAATTTACGATAATTTCACTTGGATAGCATTAGCTTTATTTTTTATGACTATTGTCTAATTTAAACTATGCACCACATGGATTGTGGGCATATTTTGTTCATCCCTTGACTTCTTCATCTCATAGTTATCCTAGGTACTTACTATATTTTCACATGCCATTCTTGCTCCATTTTAGTGCCCTTCTTCTATTGGGGTAGTCCCCATAACCTCATGAGTAGACATGAATTTTGCATGGAACCTAATTTTGGTGAGAAGTGCAAAAAAAAAGAAAACAATTTTGGGTAAACTTGTTTCAAGTGGGGTCACTACATTCTTGGAGAGGCTCCTTGACTATGATTTATTGGTGATGAAGGATTTCCTATATGGATGGAAGATCTCAAACATGATTTGATCACAAGTGGGAGATGGTTATTTTAGAAGATCTAATTGAGGAACTCACCAAGTTGAACTATGAGGGTAAGAAGATTTAAAATAACTAGAAAGTGTCAAAGGACATCATTGCCCTATTTTTTAACGAGAAAGAATTTGACAAAGTGAAAAGGGCCAAGTCTAGGGGATACATCTATGGATTCATGGAACCATGAAGCATTTCAAGGTGAAGATCATAGAAATTATAATAAGGTACTTTAACCTGGGTCACTATTTCACTTGTCTTTTTGCTCACCATTTTATTATGCTTAATCTTTTTTTCTATAAGAATTTTATTTCATTCTTGTTTTGTCTAGTCTCATTTCTTAATGATAGCTTAAATGACCATAGAAAGAGCCCCATTTCATTTTTCCTCCATGATGGCCTTATCCTTTTCATTATGGAATATGGAAAGTTTTTTTCCATTCCCCTTAAACCGCCTATGAGAAAACATAAAACTGAATATGCCCAAAATGTTAAGGAGCACTATTTTGATAAGTCTATGAAATTTGGGAATGGATTTTCAAAAGATGAGGCCTACTATCACATTGGAAATAAAAATAATACATCCCAAAAGAAACCGAAGAATATCCCTTCTCACTCTAAGACTAATGGCTTTGAAACTAAAGATGGTGAGCTAGAATTTATTTCCCTTATGAGACCTAACATGTATGCATACCTACAAGGAAAAGAAGGTGAAGAAGGTGTCTCATGGTAGCAAGGCCAAAAGGGTTAGTGTGAAGGCTAGTAAAAGTGAGAATGTGCAAGGTGAGACACCTTAGTTTGTTTATCCTAGTGGTGATGAAATGGTTGTGGACAAAGTTGAGGATTTCTGGGATGATGGTTTGCAGACTGGTAATTATTCTCAAGGTGGTGCTAAGGAGGAGATTATAGAGGAAAACCCTATGAATTCATATGAGTATGTGGAGATTCTGCTAAAGAAAGCCACCAAAGAATAAAACAATTCAACCATTTGTCTTGTATCTAAGATAAATAACATTAGAAAAGGTCATTTTCTATCTTTTCAATAAGGCAGACAATGTCTAATTGATGGGAAACATGGGAATAAGGAATAATTAATTTGAGATAATGCTAGCACTATTTAAGGTGATAGTCAATAATGCTAAGAATATGAAATCCAACTAGGAGGAAAGAATCAGTAGTTTGAAAAGCTTAGTCATCAAGTTTAATAGTAAGCTTGACATGAAGGTTAATGTTAGCAAGAAGGCTATTCAAAGGAATACTATTGGACTTCATATGCCAATTCAAAAAGCCATAAACATGGGGATGGGTGTAAATAGGAGGATACATAATAGGTCTAAGGTGGGTGTTAATGTTGTTGGTGATGAGGTAGAGGTCATTGGCCTTGTTGTTGGTTCAAGTAAATAGGCTTCATCCAAGATGTAAGGGACGTCAAGCGAGTCAAATATTTCTAAATATCATGTGCAGGTGATAAAAGAGGTCATGGATATGCATGATCAGATCATTCATAAGGGCATAGAAGCTACATGGATTCTTAAAGAATTACAGTATGCTGGTTCAAGCTTTTGCCATATTTTTCTTTTTGGCTTTTTTTTTTTTCTTGTTTCTATAAGTTTACTACTAGTTTTTGTTAAATTATTTTTTGTTGGCAATTGTTGGTCATTATAAAGGGTTTTAGGGGTCATTCAAATTTTTTTTTACCTAATAAAATATATGCAATTAGGCAGACTTATAACTATAGACATGATATATGTCAAATAACTAAACTAGATCAATATAATGTGACAAAATGATAAATTTATCATTATAATGTAGCTAACCTAGGATTGAAAATACACAAGCTTAATGATATGTGCAAGAAAATATACACATTATAAATATTAAGAATGATCATAAAATCCATACTAATGAATGGAAATAGAGTGAGAGAGCACTTATCTCAATGGAAAAAGATAAATGTCAATTGTAGATAGTGAGCACAAAATGCCTTCAAAAATTTTATGTTCTCAATAGTCATGCACATGGACAAAAACACTGACATTTGTTTTTTCCATGTACTATATTGTCTTTCTTGGTTTTGTATCAAAATTTCCCTATGAACATTCAAGATGCTCTATGTCTACAAGCTTAAGCTACAATGGTCTATATGTTTTACCATTTGAGTTACATAAAATGTGGATTGTTAGACCATAATATTCTCTACCCTACTCTTAGGGATTTTCTTCCATATTGGTGGTATTTATAAATACCATTTTAGATATAAAGCTTTAGAAGTGTACACAAATTATAAAATGAATATCAACTAATTAGCATGCAGTAAGATGAATATGATCATATTCTAATCGTAGTTTAAAAATTGAATGTAGATGTGAATAACTGTTATTAGAATACTAGTATTCTTGTTATATTCTTAATTAATTCAATGTAATAAATATCCTTTTACATAAAAATATACATCTAAAGGAAAAATATTTGTGCAAATTTAGCCTCAAAGTGAAGTTTAAGGTCTATTGTAATCAACATGATTTTATACTTCAATATGATCTAAATGTTAAATGATTTTTTTTCAGGTGTCAGACTGATTCACTTCTTTAACAATATTTATCTTTTCTAAAACCTATGTGACTAGTATGAAATCGACTGTAGCCTAATGATATTTTCCAATTTTATCCAACACTCATACAACTATTTTAATATAATCTTCACTCGATGTAGACATCTGTACTGTAGAAGGCAATAAGTATGATATTAAAATTTGTTTCAATTGAAATAATTCATTGCAGCAGAACTGATAATTGATGTACAAATATGAGCGAACAAAACAACTGTCGCATCTTGCCAGAAGTATCAAATTTCTTTAGTAGTTATTGTCGGACATGTCTATTATGGCTCCAAAAGTGCTTTGTCATACCAACAACATGCATCGACATACATGTTTGAGGCATGCATACAATGCCAATTTGGCGCGGCCACCGGACCCATAGAAAATGATGTGGACTTGTCCTCGACTTGTCGGTTTCAAGCGTCAGGGGCCACGCGAAACTACGTGGACATGCCGGAGGATAGTGGATCCTAGGCTGCAACTTGTAGTGGTGTGTTGTGCATAACATGCACATGAAAAGCCATTAAAAATAATCAACCAACGGTAAATGTAGATGACCACATTTAGACGGCAAAATGATGGCAAAAAGAGGGTGTGGGCTTCCAAAATGCTCTAGATCCCTCCAAAATGGACAAAACCTCTCTTACGTGTTAGTGATAGGTGGCTTAGTCCTTAGTCAATCACAGTCATTCATTGAAAAATTGATGTTTTACAATGCGCAACAAACACGTGTGTTAGGCAAACCGTACTACCTCAAGCCATTTTCTATGTCATGTGGAAAAAAGGACTAATGGGACTAATGCAATCGTAGTCATTCATTGAAAAATTGATGATGTACAATGCACTAGCATGTTAGGTAAACCGTACTACATGTCCCTGTACCTTTGCTTTCAGAATACCTCACGCCATTTTCTACCTCATGTGGAAAAATGGACTAATGGACTAATGCAATTGCAGCCATTCATTGAAAAATTGATGATGTACAACGTGCCACTAACATGCATGTTAGGTAAACCATACTACGCATCCCTGTACCTTCATTTCAGAAAAAATTGCACCATTTTCTGCTGCATGTGGAAAAAAAGGAGCACTAATGGGACTAATGCGTGATTAAAGCAAGTGTCGTCATTGTTGGGTGTCCTCATTGTTGAAGTCCTCTGCTATTGTGCAAGGCAAATACGGGCTTGAAGGAGGCAGCAAGTTATTATTGAAGGGTAGCCTGCTTATTGAAGGAGGCTTCATCTTCTACTATTTTTGAAGGGAAAGAAGGGCTTGAAGAAGGAAGCAACGAGTTATTATTGAAGGGCAACCTGTGTTGTTCAAGGAGGCTTCATTTTTCAAGGTTGTCAGGTATGTGGACAAGTCATTTTTTTTCTGTTTGTATATTTTGGGTATCAATTATTTGTTTCTATTTTTTATTTTGCTTTATATAGAGTGCAAAAATTTTCTTCATTTGCTTTATATGTAGCGGGAAATTTTTCTTGTTTTTCTTTAGTGGGGAATTATTCTTGTTTTTCTTTAGTGGGAAATTATTCATGTTAGGGTTAGATATCGTGCGACACACGTGTTTGCTGGCTCCAAAAAGCCGTGGTAGTAGCCATGGTAAAATAAGTGACAAAGATGCATGTTAGTCTCGTTGTACTATTGTTTTGGATCCAGAATAGATGCGTCTGCCACATTAGGGTTAGAATTGGTGTTAGGATGCCTACATCTATTTGGTCTATCATGTCTGGTCGAAGCTATTCAGACTTTCTTTTCACTACAACCTTCACATTTGGTGACATTTCTACTATTACGCTTTTCGGTAGAAGTCTTATCAACAGCCTCATTGGTTATCTGCAAGACAATTTTATGCTTTTGCCGCTTATGTTCACTATACCGATGAGCCTTATCAGTATATGATTCTTTGATAGAACCACCATTGACTTCATAATTTAATGGGCGAGAGTGATGCCGATAGGTCCGACCTTGGATTTCCATGCATTGTAATCCGTATATGATACGCCGATCAACATCTAGTATTCGGTGCGTGTTTTTATCAGAGTTACTTATCCCAATAGTGTAACTTTCTATTATTTGTAATTTTTATAAGTCCATAATCAAGCAGGAACTTCTTCCATCCATAAGGGGGCGCTTTTTCTCATTATTCTTCCTGAGATGCGCACTCATCTATTCTAGCTCCAAAACCACAATAAGGACTTCCTAGAGTAGCCACACGTGTGTTAGTTGTGCAATAGCTGTGGCCATGTGGACTCCACCATATTGATTGAATAAGTGGCATCTTAGTCCATCCACGATTAACAATTAAATATACTTAATTAGGTTGACAGGCTCGTAGATCTAATACCACTCATTTTAAGACAACAATATGCATAAAATATATAGCATAACACTAATATTCAAATTATCTTCAAATGATTCAAATCAATATGTAGAAATACCCATATAAATTTGTAGATAATTTTACGAAATTTTTTTGGTCTTCTTATGTTAATATGATTTACTATTTATTACATAAATATTCTACAATTAAAAAAATGTTTGTTTTGGAGCTGTGGTCGAACGCATCTATTCTGGCTCCAAAAAGTCAGTATGGATTGACTAATAGGCATGTTAGTCACGCGTGCGTGTATTGTTGTTTGAAAACAATGTTCAGATTTACTAACACGTGGGTTAGTATAGCATTTTACATCGTTGATTTTGCACTTAATGACTGCGATTGACTAACCTATCGCTAACACGTTGTACAAAAGGTCTACTTTGGAGGGTTGTGTCTATTCTGGCTCCAAAACAAACCTTTCATACAACATGTTAGCGATAGGTTAGTCAATGATAGCCATTAATTACAAAATTAATGGTGTAAAATGCATGACTAACACGCATGTTAGTCAATCCATATTGTCATTTTGGAGCTAGAATAGATGCGTTTGCTTTGGAGTGGGAGCACCTATTGTACAGTGTGTTAGCATTGTGTTAGTTAGTCACTTCCCATTGATTGCAAAATCGATGGTGTAAAACATGCAACTAATAGGCATGTTAGTCATTGCATACTACCATTTTGGAGCAATTGCATAACATGCCTTGTTAGTCAAAGAAACTTTTTATTAGTTGTGTGCACCATATGAATCCAAGGTCTTCATAGGATAACATGATATGGATATGTGTAAGTGTACAAAAATGTCCATAGGCTATTGTGCAGAAACTTAGATTCTAGAATAACATGGAACATGTGGTAGATGAACTTAGTTATAAGAAAGCACTAAAAAATTAAGGCATAGGTTGATAAAAATTCAAATAATTTATAGACGTCGTTGTTAGTCTGACAGATTTGCATGTCCATTTTTGAATCACAGGTATCTCAATTTTAAATATGGATGCCAAATTTTCTTTAGAGACAAGCAAAACACAGGTCGCATTTTGGGGATGAATAAGTGATGATAGGTTGATGAACCTGTTTATATATGAAGACACCACATTTCTTTCCATGACAAAGTTGATCCTTGAACCTAAGTACGTAGACGGTGGATTGAATTACAGAATGAATGGGGACACCGTGTCTATGTTTATGGCATGGTTTTTGGAGCTCTGACCTATTCTAAAAGTCAGAGAAATCATGAACATGTGTGTGAACAATGAATGGCTAGGTGGAATCGAAGCTTTATTAGGTTTGGCATGAGACATGGATGACTTTGAAAGTGTGGATGGAGTGTGGATTCACATGAATGAATTCACTCCTCCCTTGCGACTGTTCTTGTTCTAGAGCACCACATTTGATAAAGAGGCTAGAAGAAGTGTAGAACAGGTTGGAATGTATGGTATTGTGCAATACCTTGAGACAGTCGATGTTTGGGAAGCATGTGTGGAGATGGAAAAGTGGGGACCTTGGTCAGAATATAGAGCACTTGTGCAATGAACAATTCCTGCATGCACAAAAAGATAGGGTCAACCTTGTGGAAGAGGAACAACTAAGAAGGGTCATGTGTTATAGGTCAGTGAAGGCTCCAGCAGGGAGACATAAATGTGGATGTGGAAGAGGGTATGGTCACTGTTCATCTAGAGTAGCGAGATGGCACATACAACCTTTATTGAAGCAAACATTGTGTTTGTTTTTTTAAATGTTTTTGAATGTGTTATGTATACCGGCTTCGATGGTCTAGTTGGCTAGCCATGGAGGTTTATGTTTTAGAATATAAACATTTTTAGAATTAATATAAAATATAGCTTTACCAGACAAAAATAAATTTTTTTGACACCAACTGATACTCTTATCTTCTCTGTTTTGAAATTGTTGTTAACATTTCATTATATATGGTGAAAAAACAAGTGTTCTTGATTGCATGTGCATGAAATTGTGGTATAACATCAAAATCAAGCATTTCAATATATAGGACTACAAATAAAATTAAATTCTTGTAGCATAATTGAGTTTCTATTCTGGCTTGGTAAGAAATTGGAGGATTTCAATATATATGTTGGAAAAAAACTGATAACCTTATCTTCCTCTTCTGTGCTCGGCTTTGTCTCCCTCATCAAGTATCAGCGTAACCCAAAAATCCTCTCACCAATGATTTGAGTTATCCTGATGACTTATTATTTCTACCTTTTAGTATTTCCTCATCAATGTAAGTTATGTCAATGATACAACCTTTGTCATCTAGCCCATTGGGTATCTGAGTGGCATCTGATGACATTCTCTGATGATCCTATTGGTCGCTAAGTCATGATGGGTAAAAGGAATTGCATATTCCCATCATGGTCTCACAACCACCATTGATTTTCCTTAGACCTGACCACAGTTTAAAGTGCTTTTTGCTCTTCACACTTTCTGGGCCCACCATTCAGTCGCTAATCGATGAAGAGTAAAAGGACTCGCAACTCTTCATCGCGGTCTAGCGACAACCATCAAATCAAATCCTTACTACTCAAACTTTAAGATCCCTTCATCACTTAACCGCCAGCGCTTAACTTCCAGCACTGGATCTCTGATCAGTCGTGCCACTAGCAGCTTGTCACTAACTGGAAATGGGTATTAAATGTGCAACTTCCCATTGTAGTATCACGACTGCCATTGGATCAAAATGGACCTTCCCGACTTTAAATAACCCAATGCATACATTAGAAAACCATACATATAATTAGGAAAATTAAAGTGATCCAACTTAAAAGATGAAACCCACCTAGACTTAAAAATCAAATGGCCCCTTTTCAATGACATAAAGCCCCTTCCGATTAAGTGGAGAAAAAGGTAATGGACAAACAGATTTTCTTTAGAGACAATAAGACATGAAGGATTTTTATCAAATGTTCTCAAAATTTTTAAAGCCAAAATTCATAATTCATGGACTAGATTGTTGCGGCAGTGTGAATTGACTAATAGGCCTGTTAGTCATGTGTTTGACACTATTGATTTTGCAATAAACAACTGCGATTGACTAACCTATCACTAACACACTATAAGAAAGGTCCATTTTGGAGCTAGAATAGATGTAGCCCGGCTATTCTGGCTCTAAAATAGACCTTTTGTATAACATGATAGCCATGTGTTAGTCAATCCCAGCCATTTATCACAAAATCGATGGTTTACAATGTGTGACTAACATGCGTGCTAGTCTAACTGCTCATGAACCTTTTCTCAGGCAAAGAGCGATACAAATTTGTAAACACACCTCAAACCTATACCAAAAGAAATTAGAAACACCTCCTGAGAAATAAAATAACATACACTAAACCACTAGGAAAGAATAGTAGCAATGTCAATCGATCTGGTACAGACTGCTGCTACCAAAATTACAAAATTACAAGGTAAAATTTGGAAATTGTCTTCAAAATCTATTCAAAATTGCTCACAAATTTTTCAACCCATCTATAATCATTCTCAAAGCATTTTATATACCAATTTGGTCATAATCAACTCTTCATTAGTTGCCTAACCACCAATTTGCTAAAAAATGTAAAGTTACTCAAAAAGTTGCAAAAAGTTGTGAAGCAACAATGACAACTATTGCTCAAATGTGCATTTTTCCTTTTATGCAATTTTACTTATACTGAACCTCCTAGCATGACTTCCTAACATTAAACTGACATGCATAAATTCCTAATCGGGTTTTACAAGTCATTTTAGATCATAATGCAAATTATGTCATTTTAGGCTTACAAGGGCTCATAGGCCAGATTTGAGAAAAGTAATAAACTAGGTGACAATCATCCTTCAAATGACTATCAAACACACATGTGGAGCTCTAAGTATTCCATTATTCAAACACCTAATCCAAAATATGGATCTGTAAAGTGGAAAATCACGAGCGAACCCTAAGTGTTCCCCCCACCACTCCAAGGAGACAGAAAGGAGGTCACTAGGGTTGACGGTTTTCACTTAGGGGAGACTTTACATTCAAAAGAGGGGTTGAAACCCACAAGATCCAATCCCACACAATGCAAGATTGGATTCTAAATGAGTTTCAAGGGTTAAGACAGCAAGGCTACCCTCTTTTGTAAAGAATGTAGATAGAAGGATTAAGCTAGGAATGCATGAAAAGTGAGAAAGATTCACTTATAAACATAGATAGGAATATAGGATGAAGCTACGGATCTGGAATTAGTAGTAAAATATCGAGATGATGTTGTTCTGCAAATTTGAGTGAAAGTTGATGGGATGATGGCGCCCGACGTGCACATGGTCCTTCGAAAAATCCATGAAACGAAGGGGGATCTATTCGTCTCTGCACAAGGATTCCAGATCTTCAATTACAGCCGCGTACCTACAACCTTGTTGTAAGAATGTTTGTATTCTTACATGCGAAGGTGTAAATGTTGTTGCATGTTGTATGTTGTATGTAGTATGTGATCTCCTCTTCAATGGTTGAATCCTTGTCTTGAATGCAACACTTAGCCTTGAATGGAGACTTAGAATGCTCAATTGCTTGAAGGAATGCTTGAATGCTTGAATGTTTGAATATCGCTCCCACCTTTTTTCCATCTACCAAAACGGGAGAGGAAATGTAGTTTATATACTTGTCAATTAGGGTTAAAAGACTGATTTTTCCGACCTTAGGCCGACCAAGAAACATTATTTTCCAATTTGCAAACATAAAGACCTGAGACCCAAAAGAGATCGGGCCCAAAAATAGGGCCAGGGACCAGGGCACTGGGCGCCATGGTCTTGGGGGACCAGGGCGCTAGGCGACCTAGTCCTGAAGGACCAGGGCGCTGGGCGCCATGGTCCCACCTCCAAGGACAACAGGGTGTAAGGAGGATCAGGCCAGGGTGCTGGAAAATGCAGTTTTTGATGTTATGAACAAGTTTCGGGGTCTCCATTTAGGTTCAGTGTTGCATCGCCATCGTGAAGACCCAAATGTAGTCGAAATTGCAAGTGTCACAATTTTAGGATGCTACATTTAGCCCCCACTTTAGCGGGAGTATAAGCGTACGCTCATACTTCCGGTAAAGTACAAGGAAACAACATTGAAAAACTTTCACCACGTCAAGGAGGCAAGACACACCAAGCCGCCAGTGGACTAAGGATCTTATGACTTCGATTGACAAAGTAAAAGGGAAGATCATGAGGGAGAACCATGACTGTCAGTAGTAAGGTTCCCTTACTATGAGTCATGTAAGAAAATACCAAAAATTTTCAAGGCAAAGCTAAGTTCGCCAAGAAATTTTCAAGTATCCTGAAGGGATAGATGGGATGTATGCCCCCCTATGTTAAAGCGATCGCACACGCCTCAACAGGGGTGATTTCTTTAAGGTAGTGATACACATGAGAAGGGAAAGGAGCATGTTATCACAAAGATTTAGCCCCCAAGTGTGAGATAAACCCAAGGATAATAGACACAAAAAACAAAGCACGAGGTGACTTCGCTTTCCTCAGGGTCAGTATGTTGTATGATAATTCATGTATATCATATGTATGTATGCATAATTGTTCATCATTCCCCAATCAAGGAAGGTCACCTAGAAGAAGGGAACACATGTGTCTTTTGAGTCAACATGAGAGAGACCAAAAGAGATCTCAGTGCTTTGCATCGTCCTCAAGTAGACAACACTAAGGACAACAAATAGAATAATGAGAATAACACATAGAAGAAGTAACAAAAGAGAGGAGGAGAGAATCTGCAATGCTAATGACACTAGTCTAGCACGTCATCCACCCCTCGATCTTGCTGACCAATATTTCGGGAAGGCAGGAAACACGCTAGAGGAGGAACATCCAACACAGTAGATGGAGTTATCACAAGATCCAAACAAGGGCTATGTTCATGTTCCAAGCCACGTTGTTCTTGTCTAGGAGCTAGGATAAGTGCTTTAGAAAATTCCTTAGATAGATGGTTATCAATATCAACATATTCATATTCACTATCAGAAGCAAGAGAAGTAACATTTTCATCATGAATAACATTTTCATCTATATCATCATCAAGATTTATAAAAATAGGATCTTTGACTCGCACAGGATCAAGACCATCATGCATCTTATGTTTAGGAGATTTTGGAGAAAATGGAATAATGCTTGTTGAAGGTGTTTTTGGGGATTGCAAAGTTTGAGAAGCAGCTGCTTGAGCTCTAAGATGACGCTTTCATCAGCGTTCACGTGCAGAACGATTTCGTCTAGTCTTAGTGGGAAGTGGAGAAGATTGAGGAGGAGGAATGTTCTCATCCTTATCACTTGGGTGTTTAGGTTGTGGTCTCTTAGGCTGGATAATAGGAGAAGAGGAAGGTCTCTTCTCTCCATAAGAGGAAGGAGGAGGAACTGCTCCATATAAAGGAGGAATATTTGGTTTAGGAAGGAGACCAATTCCATCATGACGAGGAGGTATAGGTCTACTTTTAGAAAGTTTATTAGGCATAGACATAGTCACATCCATAGGAATGGGTTGGGAGTCTTCTTGAGGAAAGACGTTAGTTTTATCTTTCAAAGGAAGAACTTCCTTCTCAAGAATGATAGGAATATCAAGTTTGGGTGTTCTAGGTTCACTTAGAGATAGGATCATATCAATTTTCCACTTTTGATAAGATTTGAAAAGATGATCACTTCACGGTGGAAGAGATTGGAATTTTTTAGGCCAAAAATAATCAATAGGAACGCTAGAAGTTCTTTCAACTGGTTTAAAGAGACTATGATTGACAATAACAACTTCACCATTATGGGGAAATTTCAAACACTTGTGAATAGGAGAAGCAATAGCTTTCATGGAAGATAGCCAAGGATAGCCTAGCTTCACACGAAATTGTTCGGATGATGGAATAATAGAAAAGTTCACATCAAGGAATTTGTTATGGACCTCAATAGGTAATGTAATAGAACCAATTGGAGGAGCAGAAAATGCATCAAATAATTTCACAATCACATCTATTTTGTCATAGATCACTTGATTCAATTGCAAAGTAAAAAGAAATTCTTCAGTAATAACATTAACCATGCACGAAGGATCAATAAGCACTCCATGGCAAGGTGTATTCCTAACTTTTACAACTATGTATAAAGGACCATCAGGTGCCCTGATAGTTTCACTAGAATCAAATGTGATGGAAGGTTCTTTAGGGTTTTCTTGCTGCTCTACAAAGTTAATCACATTCAAAGTCATAGACACAAGACCATCAAATGAGAAAGAGGAATCATTAGTCTCAATCACATTAGAGGTATGAGAAGGTAATGGATTAGTAAAAATCTTAAGATTTTGGTTAGGAGGAGCTACAGATGTATTGCCTTTATCATTCACTCCAGAAATAGAGATAGTATTATTATCAATCAAATCTTGAATTTTACCCTTTAAAGCAAAACATTTTTTTAGTATCATGCCCAGGTTGACGATGAAATTGACAAAAAGATTTGTTATCAAAATAGGGTGAATTAATCTTTGCAGGATCTATTTGCTTTATAGGAGGGAGAGTAAGCACATTTTGTTCCAATAACTTATTCATAATACTATGCAATGATTCATTCAAAGGAGTAAACTTTCTTTCTTTCTTGAAAAACTTAGAAATAGGAGGCACACCTGATGCTGCATTCACATTGTTGTTGATGATGTTTTCATTGAATTTAATGGACTCTCTATTCGGTTTAAACTTCCCAAATGGTTGTTGACTACTATCACCCTTATCACTTGGAGCCATAGGATTTGGTTGTTCCATTTGACTCATAGTCAGTTGATAATTGTGAAGAGTTGCACACAACTATTGGAAAGAAGTAAACTCAGAAAACAGGAGTTTGTCTCGAATATCTTTTTGTAAATTAGAAATAAACATTCTTTGAACATCATTGTCAGGCACTGGAAAAGAAATTTGAGCATACAAATGCTTATATCTACCAATGAAATCAGTCACTTTTTCTTTAACACCTTGTTTACAATGCATTAAATCAATCAAAGTAACTTTAGGACTTATATTGTTTTGAAATTCTTGAATAAAAGCATTTGCAAGTTGTTCGAAAGAAGTAATAGAATAAGAAGGCAACAAGCAATACCATTGTAGGGCTTTGTCTCTTAATGTTCTAGTAAACAATTTTGCAAGCAACCTTTGGTCATAAGCAAAATCGGTACATATTGTTTGAAAGGTCTTAACATGTGTTAGAGGATCACCTTTACCATTATAAAGCTCCAAATGCGGGATTTCAACATGTTTAGGAGGGATAGCTCGAACAATGTCAAGAGAAAGTGGGCTCGCAACATCAAATGTGGGCACACTAAACTTAGATTGATTCATAGAGGCAATTTGTTGCTATAAAGAAGAGACAGTTTGTGCAAGATTTTTAATGGTCGCTTCAGTTGAAGAGTTCATATTAGATGTATTAGATTGTGATGGAGGTATTATGTTATTGAAAGAAGGTATCGATTGAGAGTAAGGTGGCGGGACACTATGATAGTTAGTCATAGGGGATGATTGGAAAAGAGGAACACTACAAGGAGGAATGGAATGGTTGAATGAATTGCCCCCTTGCGCCAGGTTCATTTGTGGAGATGTAATAGGGACACTCATTGAAGGAATTGGATTGAATGAAGGAAGAGGGTTAATTGAAGAAGAAGGATTGCCCCCATGACTAGTGATCACAGGGGGAATGTCTTGTATAGAAGTAGTCATTATGTTTGATGTAAAGGTAGGTATGTTAGCAATAGAAGTTGTCAAAGGAATAGAATGATTGACTTGAGTAGGAGGTTGTGTATAACCTAAAGTTTTGGCACAACTCTTCATAGGCATCACATTCGAATCCACAATGTGTGCAATACCACGCAAAATATCAATTCCATTCTTATCACTTTGAACCATACGTTTTAGACCCTCAATTAATGAAAGAGCTTGACTATCGGGATACTCTTGAGACATCCATTGCTGAAAATCATCAAATTGGTTATCCAATTTTGAAAGTTGTTCTACAGAAACCTCATGGAGAGCTTCTTCATCATTAAGAGGATTAGAGGAATTACCCATGTCCTCGTTAAAGAGGCCATTCAAATTAGGTTCCATCTCCTCAGTAATTAAACCTTGGAAAGACTTAATTCTATGGCTTCGTCTAACGGGAATAGTGTAAGTAGGGCTTATTGTTGTAAAACTCATGCACTAGAGAGAGAGAGAAGATTTTGAATTTAGAGGTAGCAAATTTCAATAAAATCAGCCAATCTCCTAGATTTAAGCTGTTAAATGCAATCACGACAATCTCCCGAAATTTCAGAAAAAATGTCAGGGACCATGGCGCCCGGAGTGCACACGGTCCTCGCAACTTTTTTCAAAATTTTTAGGGATTAAAGCTATGATGATTTTAAAGCTAATCTGAAAAAATTGAGTGATTTCACGATCTGTAGATAGACCAAATTAAAGTTGCAATCTCAAAATTGAACCCTACCCAGATTGTTGAAAAATGCAAATTTTGAATTTTGAAAAAGAGAGGGAAACTGAAATTTTGAATTTTATGATTTTAGAGGGAATACCAAAAGCAATGCAAGTTTTGAAATTTAAAAGTTGACTCAATTTCACGCAAAATTCAATTTTGAAAGTGGAAATCAAAGTTGTTGCAATTAAACATTTAATTTCAAAAGTTACAAACTGCAAGAATTTGAATGAAGCACTGAAATTTCGAATGAATGCCAACACACTTTTCAGATTTAGGACAGTAAGAACACAATTTCGACACAAAATTTCAATTTCAACAATTTTTGAATGATTAGAAGCCTTAATCCAAGAAATCACTAGACCAACTTTGACTTTAATTTTGAAAGTGTTGTAATTGATAAAATCAGCCAAAATTCTAGATTTTAGCAGAAAAATACAGTAAGATCTAACTCCCAAAATTTCGGAAAAAATGTCGGGGACGATGGCACCCGGAGTGCACATGGTCCTCGCAACTTTTTTCCAAATTTTCAGGGATGAAAGATATTCTGATTTTGTTGCGGAATCCAAAGTTACAACTGATTTGGAGATGTTTTGATCAGTGAAATTGTCAGTCAAAGGTTGAATCAAGAGGGTTTTAAAAATTAGGGTTTTGACACTTAACCACTTAATTTTCAAAATTAAAGCACAAATATGAATTGATAATTTGCAATAGAAGGGTAGATCTGAAACAAGCATTAACAATTAGACATTTCACAAGCTTAATTACTAAAAAGAAAATTTAGGGTTTTTATGCAATTAACCTCAAAAAATTTGCAAAAGATCAAACATAGAAATGTAATCAAGGAAGCCAATTTTTCAGATCTAACCATGAATAATCAGAAAGGATGTTCACGTCAGGTTCACCAAAATGTAAAGTGGAAAATCGCGAGCGAACCCTAAGTGTTGATGGTTTTCACTTAGGGGAGACTTTACATTCAAAAGAGGGGTTGAAACCCACAAGATCCAATCCCACACAATACAAGATTGGATTCTAAATGAGTTTCAAGGGTTAAGACAGCAAGGCTACCCTCTTTTGTAAAGAATGTAGATAGAAGGATTAAGCTAGGAATGCATGAAAAGTGAGAAAGATTTGCTTATAAACAGAGATAGAAATATAGGATGAAGCTGCAGACCTGAAATTAGCAGTAAAATATCGAGATGATGTTGTTCTGCAAATTTGAGTGAAATTTGACGGGATGATGGCGCTTGGCATGCACCAGGTCCTCCGAAAAATCCGCGAAACAAAGGGGGATCTGTTCATCTCTGCACAAGGATTCCAAATCTTCAATTACAGTCGCGTACCTGCAACCTTGTTGTAAGAATGTTTGTATTCTTACATGCGAATGTGTAAATTTTGTTGCATGTTGTATGTTGTATGTAGTATGTGATCTCCTGTTCAATGGTTGAATCCTTGTCTTGAATGCAACACTTAGCCTTGAATGGAGACTTAGAATGCTCAATTGCTTGAAGGAATGCTTGAATACTTGAATGTTTGAATATCGCTCCCACCTTTTTTCCATCTACCAAAATGGGAGAGGAAATGTAGTTTATATACTTGTCAATTAGGGTTAAAAGACTGATTTTTCCAACCTTAGGCCAACCAGGAAACATTATTTTCCAATTTGCAAACATAAAGACCCGAGACCCAAAAGAGATCGGGCCCAAAAATAGGGCCAGGGACGAGGGCGCTGGGCGCCATGGTCCTAGGGGACTAGGGCGCTAGGCGCCATGGTCCTGGGGGACCAGGGCACTAGGTGCCCTAGTCCTGAAGGACTAGGGCGCTGGGCGCCATGGTCCCACCTCCAGGGATAGCAGGGTGCAAGGAGGATCAGACCAGGGTGCTGGAAAATGCAGTTTTTGATGTTATGAACAAGTTTCGGGGTCTCCATTCAGGTTCAGTGTTGCATTGCCATCGTGAAGACCCAAATGCAGACAAAATTACAAGTGTCACAATTTTAGGATGCTACAGGATCATCACCTCAAAATATGGAAAATGCATAAAAAATGGTTAAAAGCTAGGTGCTCCTGCACCAATGGGTGTCCAACTTACCTATTTCAAGAACTTTGGAGACTCAACATTATACATTATGATTGTAATTAAATGTTAGAATATGTAAACAAAAATTTAGAGATAGACTCATTTAATAGTATTTGGAAACCTTGGTAAATAGTTTCCTAACACCTCACTTGGTATGATGAATCTCCTTAGCATGGTCTTAATTTCCCTATCTCTTCCATTTGGTGGAACAAGCTATTTTAGTATAAGGAACTCCCTTTATGTCGGTGAATGTGGATCAAGCATGGGAGCTTCATTTTAGCTAGAGGTAGGCCACACCTTAGTGGAAGGACAAATAAGAGACCTCTATGTTTTTTTATGCGATTTGGCAGATTGGTATCAAGTCAGTTAGATAAAGTACGTACGAGTAGGGACTTGACAAGTTCTCATAACAATAAAGATATGATGTTTAGATGAACCTTGATTGGATTTCACACTCGTTTTAGTTTGTAGACTTCTCTAGAAAGTCTAAAACTTTATATAAGGAATGGTTCAGATGTGCAGTACCCACCATTTTGGATCCAAAAGAAGGAGGTACTTGGAGACTTTGCATTGACCCTAGAGCTATAAACTAGATTACCATCAGATATAGATTTCCCATCCCAAGAATTGAAGACTAGATGGATTGTTTGGGAGGTGTTGAACACTTCACTAAGATAGATCTTAAGAGTGGTTTCCTCCAAATCAGAATAAAGGAGGGTGATGAAAGGAAGACAACCTTCAAGACTACAGAAGGACTCTATGAATGGCTTGTTATACCATTTGGACTCACAAATGCTCCTAGCACATTCATGAGACTCATGAATGAAGTACTCAAGAGCTACATTGGTAAATTTGTTGTTGTTTACTTAGATGACATCTTAATATTTAGAAAGTCTAAAGATGAGCATCTTAAGCATATAGAAATTGTCTTGAGTAAACTAAGTGATGAACAACTAACCATCAATTTGGAGAAATGTGAGTTTATGAAACAGGAATTGGTGTACCTTGGGTTTGTAGTCTCAAGAGGTGATTTGAAGATGGATACCTCTAAGATGGAAGCCATAGTTAGTTGGCCTACACCTAGGACAGCAAGTGAAGTGATAAGTTTCCATGGCTTGGCTCAATTTTATAGAAAGTTCATGAGAGGGTTCAGTGAATATATGCACCCATGCTTGAGACAATCAAGGGAGGTTTAAGAACAAAGTTTGTATTGACAAAGGAAGAACAAATAGGTTTTGAACTCTTGAAGACAAAGGTGGCTACTCAACCGGTACTTATCCTACCAAGCTTTGACAAACTTTTCACAATTGAATGTGATGCAAGCAACATAGCGGTTGGAGCAGTTTTGATTCAAGACAATAGACTGGTTTCCTTCTTCAGTGAGAAACTTAATGATGCAAAGAAAAGGTATTCCTCCTATAATTTGGAATTGTATGCACTTGTCCAATCACTTGGGAAGTGGAGGCATTATTTTCTACCTAAGGAATTTGTGGTTTACACTGATAATCAAGCTCTTAGTTTTCTTAATTCACAAGAAAAGTTAAACCATAGGCATATTAAATGGGTAGAGTATTTGCAGTCATACACCTTTACCATCAACCATAAAAAAAGACAATGTAATAAGCTAGCTGATGCATTGAGTAGGAAGTTACTAACAGTGCAAGAAGTGCAGCTCAAAAGCATTGGAGTGGATAGCTTCAAGAATCTATATGAAGAAGATGAAGATTTGGTTGCTACCTACAGGATTTGCCAGGGATTTTGAAACTAACTCAACAATGAGTATGCAGATTACATCTTGGAAGATGGTCTTTTTTTCAAAGGAGGGCAACTATGTGTGCCTAGAGGGTCTATGAGGGAAAACTTGAAGCAAGAAAATTAGAATGGATGCTTGAGTGAACACTTTGGTTTGAACAAGACTTTGGAACTTGTCCAAAGATGCAATGAGATATCAGAAGACATGTGGAGTAATGTGTGGTTTGTCAAAGAGATAAGGGCACATCTTCTAATGCTAGTCTTTATCAGTCTTTACCTATTCCCAACCAACCATGGGAGTGTGTAAGTATGGACTTTGTAGTTGGTTTGTCAAAATCAAATCAGCTTTTGATAGAATTTATGTTGTGGTAGATAGGATTAGTAAGATGGCTCACTTTATTCCATGCAAAGTCACTCATGATACCAACCATATTGCTCACTTATTTTTCAAAGAAATTATTAGGATTCATGGTTTACCTATTGGTATTGTGTTAGATAGGGATGCAAAGTTTATTGGTCATTTTTGGAAGACTTTGTGGCAAAGATTAGGCACTAATTTGTCTTTAAGTTCAACCTGTCATCTCCAAATGATTCGTCAAATTGAGCTGGTTAATAAAACACTTGGGAACCTACTTAAATGCCTAACAAAGAGTATGGTCAATCTTGGGATCAGATCATGCATCAAGTTGAGTTTGCTTACAATGATAGTGTGAATAGGTCCACCAATAAAAGTCCTTTTGAAGTGGTGTATAACATTCATCCTAGAGGAGTTTTAGAGCTCAAGGATGTGGGAAAGATGGGACAGTAGAGTGGTCATTCCTTGGACATGACCCAATCAATGCAAGAGGTTCATGAGCAGGTTAGGACAACCCTATTGGACACTACTCAAAAGATCAAAGACAAAGTGGATGAAAAAAGGAAAGATATCCAATTTGTTGTTGGTGATTTGGTGATGGTTAATTTGAACAAAGAAAGACTTTGAAAAGGTCTCCCTAGTAAGCTTTAGATGAGAAGGATAGGTCCTTGCAAATTTTGGGCCAAGTATGATAATAATGCATACAAGGTAGACTTACCTAGTGATATGGCTTTGTCACCAATCTTCAATGTAGCAGATTTGGTGTAGTACAAGGGCACACTTTAGAAGAACATATTAGAGTTTCAAAAGTCTCTCAAGCACTCTCAAACCTGCCCTTACCAGCTACACCCATTCCCCAAGCCGAGAAGGTGTTAGATTCAAGAATTTTGAAGAAAACAAGGCACACCACCTACATGGAGAACTTGGTCAAGTAACAAAATCTTCCAACATCAAAGACTACTTGGATACCTAAGGAAGAATTATCTAAGCATGGAGTTCCATTTTCTTTTTTTCCTCAAGGAGTCACTTGGCTTCTTTTCTTTGGGGGCAGTATACACCAAATTTTGAGCTAGTTTTGAGTCCAGTTTCTACATTTTGGAGTGTTTGTTCATAGTTTGGTTTGGATTGGTGAATAAGAGTATTCTCTTAGGTCTTAATACATTTTTGTAGTTCTTTGGTAGGTTGAATGTCTTTAGGACATTGCATTTTCTCAATTTTGGCTTGTAAGCCCTTGTAATCTTGAAATGGCAAAATCATACATTCTGATGAAAAAAAGGCTCCAATAGAATTTGTTGGAATTGGGAAATATCTATGTCATGTTTTCTATTCATATTAGGTGGTTTGGAGGAGAGAACCAAGCATGTAAGGCAAAAATGCACTTTTTTGGCAAAAGTTGTCAAAGTTGCTTGACAACTTTTTGCAATGTTGAGCAACTTTTTACATTTTTGGTGCAAAAGGCTGGTTAGGGAACTAATGGAGAGTTAGTTAGGATAAAAAGGGCATATTAAATATTTGAGAATCAATGTAATGGGGTTGTTCAACACCTAGATTAGATTGGAATACATTTTGAGACCAATTTTGAAGTTTTACATTGCATTTTGTCAAGAATTAGAGCAACAACCTATACTTAATGAATTGATTGCATTGTTGTACCTTGCTTATTGTTTTTTTAATTTTCTTGTAGTGATCAGGAAGAAATTTGATTATTTTATTTGCAGGTTTGAATTAAGTTTCTCATTTTGTAAGCTCTCGGCTTGAGTAAGGGTTTGAGAGGCCCAGACATGGTTCCAGCTTGAAGTCCTTTGACTTCTTCCGAATAACCCTTGGAACTTGAGCCATGGAAACTTTTTATAGTGTATATAACTTTTATTTTCCTTTGGAGGTCATTGAAAGTCCAATGAGCATCATTTCCCAGATGAGCTCAGTCATAGTCTGGTTAGGAAATGAATGATATTATGCAAGTGTTTGCAGGAAAGAGCAGGGTTGGAGTTGCAGAGTGTTTGGGATGAACACATGATATGTATCATAACATATGTGTGAATTTGGAGGTGTTTTAGATCAAGGAAGACACCTATACCTTGGAAACAGACCAAAACAAGGCCAAAACCACCTAGAACAAGCATTTCTCAGGCTCTGTACCTCTACGGTCAGACTGAGATTCCTAAATTCAGAAGTTGGAAAGCATTTCCAAAAGGGTATCCTGATCAACAAATATTTTGTGTGGTATTTGGAGAAGTTGGGAGAAAATCCACAAAAATCAGTTTGATAGGGCTAATTGGGGCTCTAGGGCTACTAGGCCTAGAAAGTATGAAAAGGAAGGAGTGATGGGAAAAAGAATGAAACCCTCACTAAAAGCCAATTTATGGACTTAGGAAAACATCACAAACACCTACTACAACCCCTACAAGCACTTGTGAGGATTTTTAGAGTAGAAGGTTGGATTTACCCTGGTGAATCTCAACCATGCTTGAGCAATCAAGGAGTACATTTGGATTGGGACCACTCCTAGGGAGCTTAGGTGTCCAAATTGTTTTGAAGACAATACGAACAAAGCATGAAGCCCACTAGGACAACATCTAACTACCCTAAAATAAGGTGTAAGCTCTCTTTGAGTAACCTCCCCATTAGTTGACTCCTCAAAGGAGAAAAGAAACTTGTAGAAGGTAGAAAATGCATGCAAAATATCATTAGCATTAGAGACCACTCTATCCTCCACCTATAATTTATCAATTTTCTCCTTATCTTTCTTCTTTTTTAGCATGTTGAAGAAACTTTTTGATACTTTGTCACAATTGGATAGTCATTGCATCTAAGCCCTTGTTCTAGCTCCCATAGATTTATCATGTTACAATCATCTAAGCTTATCTCTGGAAACAACTACCAATTAAGTGAGTTGAGGATTATTGGGATCTTTCTGTATGTCCTCTTCAACACTAACTAAGTTAGAAGAAAGGACATACTCCATATGCCCAACATCTTTGGCCTTCTTTTTCCCAATGGTACCAAGCACCTTTTGCCAGCTAGAAACCAGAGTATTCCATCTCACAATATTGGAGATAGATTGGAATTTTCATCTATTGAATAGTCTCACAATATGAATTGCAGCTAAAGTGTCTTTATCCTCCAACAACATATTGTTTAAAATGAACTTTTCACCACCTCTACATCTATTTTGACCAAAGTAACAGAGAGTGATATCAACCAAAATGGGATGATGATCTGAAAGGGAGGAAGGCTAAAAAATAATAGGAGATCCTTGTTTGTCTGAGGTTAAGGAAAAAACATCTTTATTAACATAGAATCTATCTAGCCTAGAGTAAATTCTGCTCCCACTACTTTGGTAGTTGCACCAAGTAAACCAAACTCCTTTGAAAAAAAATTTAAACCATTAAAAGGTCAAATAGTCTCTTACTACCTTTCAACCTTTCCCAGTGAATTTTGTCAACCCCTTTCCATTAAAAATTTGAACCTCCTAGCTTATCCTCCTTGTGTTTAATCATGCTAAAATCACCCCCAAAAATCCAAGGAATATCCAGGAGGTCCAAAAGCCATTGCTAAATCTCTGATCTTTCTCTATAATCATTAGGGTCGTACATAGTGCATATCCCAAAGGAGGAGTCACCATTCTTGAAGGTAACCTCAACAATGATGTTGTAGGGGGAGATCCCTAAATAATGAGAATAGAAGCCCCCTCTCTACCTTTCTCATGCTTAGTAAAATATTTTAGGGCATCCCTCCAGACAAAGTTCAGGTTAACCTCCAAGCTGAAGCAAATTGCTTTTATTTCTTGCAGAAAGAGAAAATCCAAATCCCTCTATTGATTGACCACACTTATCACCATATACTTTCTATTAGGGGAATCCAACCCTAGAATATTCTAAGATAAGCATTTCATGGTCAGGAATATTTAGTTATCATCCTTGGCAGCATTAAAGTTGTTAGAACACTTTGGGAAGCTAGACTTCTGATAAGATTTTTTGTAAAGTGGAGAGTGCTTGTTCTTAGAACCAAGAGGCCTGCCTCTCTTTCTTCTAATGTTGCCTTAAGCCTCAAAGATATCTACATCTAGGTTATTTTTATCTCAAAATCCCTCCCCACTAGTAATTGAATAGTTGGAGATCAACTCACCATCCATCTTAGATTCCTAGAAGTCTAAAAGGGGTGCATCCTCTATGTTGTTAACCTCCAAATGATCTACCTCAAAAAGATAATTAGAAATACCATTTTTAATGATTGGATCAACTAGGATGACTTCATAAGAGACACTGTTATCATCCACAAAAAAAATGGATTTAGTGGGGACTAAATCCAAGGATAAGGCATTTTGAGAGAGAGGGAGGCAATTTCCAACTCTTGGGAGATATCCACCACTAGCCTATAATTGGGTCGGGTCTACTAAAATTGACACAGACTTCAATTGAGAAGGATCTGATTGAAGAAAATGGGGAGAGGAAGAAGTAGCCTATCTCCCTCTCAAATCGCAACCCCTTGGTTAATCCCTTCAAAAGATTTAACATCACATTTAACATTAGAATTAAAATTAGAACCAAAATCAAGAGGAACCTCAAGTGGAAGTCTAAAAGCATTAGTACTAGAGGGGGCCTTGGAAGAGTTTAGAATCTCCTGCCCTCTGGCCCTGATTTTTTCCAAGGCCAACTATTGGGCATTCTTTCTCTTAGATCTCTTTTTATTATAATTTCTACCTGGAAACCAAAGTCCTCATTTCCCTCCATTTTTTAGACAACGATAGAGATAATCAAATGAGGAGGGGGAGCTGCATTACGGGAATCAAAATTAGGTACAATATCACAGTCAGGGAGACCATCATATTGAATAATGAGGGAGTTAGTAATGGCTTTGTTAATAGGAGGACTAATAGAATTTAATTTATCTAACATAGAGGAACTGATCATAAAGACCAACTACTCAGTAGGAACACCATCGATAGGCTTAGGGTTTGATTTAGGATTGTTTTAACACTTTTCCTCTTGGCCACAATAATAGGGAAGAGCCTTCTAATATGGCCCTCTTCTTTACAAAGAAAGCATGAAATGATGCCACCTAGGTTTCGATAACACAAGTGAAAGAGTCCTCTTTAAGTTTAATCTCAATGAATCTCAGAATATCAACACCCGGATTGATAGAGACTAGGACTCTGGCATCCATATGAGGAATCAAATTCGATGAGTGATCAACTCGGATCACTCGACCGATAGGTTCAAGCAACTACAGAATAAAATTCCAGAGAAATGGAGGAAGTTTTTTAATCAACAACCAACGAGGGCAAGAGAGAGCCAATAATTCTTCATTAATTGTATCAAGAGGCCATTCGAGGGCCCTAAATGTGGTTTTTCCCACAACCCAAAATTGTCTCTTAAGAACCTCCGCCTGAGATTTATGATCATGAAAGAAAACAATAAACAACCCTCTTTGTATCATTTTACAGAAGGAGAATTTAAACCCTTGTCTATTAATCCATACATTTTTCATCCAATCTTGAATAAATTTTATCCACAGAGGCCTTTTTTGTTAATTTTTGTGAGATTTTGCCAAGATCTAGAGGCAATGGAAAGCACGAATAAGAGAGATAAAATAGATGATAGAAATAAACTGTATTCTATCAAGATGCAAAATATGATCAACTAGATCATTACAAGATATAGATTGATTGCCCATACAAACAATGTAGATGAGCCTACTTATATAAGAAAGGCTAGGGATATGTGGGCACACAAACATGATATGTGGCTCAATAAGAAACAAGGGTAGGTAAGAAATAGGTGTGGGTAGGTAGGAGAAATAATATAATAGTCCACATGAGGTGGACCACCCACTTAATGTGGAGTGTAACAATAAGATCAACACCATAAAAGATGGAAATTATCCTACACACACTATCCCAATGTGGCACAAACACCCAAGTGTCTCATACCCAAACTACTATGAAATGCATGTACCTAAGTAAACTTAAGTAAGGTGTAATATTCTAGTCGGGTCTACTTGAAAGATTCCAAAGTAAACTTGCAGGTTGGAAATATGCCCTTCTAGGTAACATGGGTAAACTTCAACTCATGAGACATTCACTTCAACATGTCACAATTTATCTTCTACCCTTATTCAAAATTCCTACTTGGGCTAATAATCTTGATCAAATCCAAAGGAGAATTTTTTGGTTGGGTGTGTAACCAAAAAATAAAACTTATTTAGTTGATTGGGGAATGGTCTACTCATGTAAGGGTTCAAGTGGTCTTGATATCAAAGACTCCTACTTACTCAAATCTACTCTCATTGCTAAAATTGGTTGGAGACTAATTATGGAGAAGGAGGACTTGTCAAAAGCAATACAAAAAAAATACATGAATGGAGGAAATAGTAGTCTCTTTCTCTATAGTAATGAGATTCCTAGAGGTTCGTATGTTTGGAACACTTTGATTAAAGGTGAACCTCTACTCTAGAAAGGTTTACTTTGGTAGGCTAGGGATGAAAAGACTATTAGGCTTTGGAAGCATCCTTGGGAATTGGTTTTTTCCTTGGAGTTTCACTTGAACTATTCAACTATTGAGAATGTCTTGGTGAATCAATTAAGAATGTTTTTTAGTGGATTATTGGTTTCCTCGCTCCTTTCACCCATCCCTCTCAGAGGAGTTTTTCACTCTACTAAAAATGGCCACTTAGAAAATTCTTAGGATTCTAAATAATCTGATATATCTCAAATCAAATTTGAAGGTAAATTTGGTGTGAGAGTTTATTGAGGACAATCAATAACTAGTCAAATTGGTTTTTGAGATTCTACTTCCTACCCTTCCTTCTTCTTTTAGTTGGTCAATTATTTGTAGGTCTAAATAGTTCCCAAAGGTTTTAGGTGGTGAATAGGTGTATTCTTTGTGAGATGGTGAAGGAAAGAATCAACCACCTTTTGTTTCACTATCACTTCTCCTTGCTATTTAGACAAAATACTAAAGGTTTTCTTTTAGTGTCCTAGGTGTGCAACCTAGACCTTAAGTTGGTCTCTTCTAGGTTGACTCCCCACTCTTTACATCCTCTTATTCATGAACTCTAGTGGAAATCCTTCAATTATATGAGTTGGAGCTTATGGAAATAACATAATGATATAACATTTAACGATATCAAGACTCAATGGAAAACTTTATCCTACTCCATTATTAACCAAATTAAGGAGAATATGAAAGGCTTTGGTAAATATAGATATTGGAATCCACCATTGGCTTTGGATTGGAACATTACTAGGAACTAGGAGTTGGTAGACATTATTTTGAACTTCAATTTCCCACCTCTTGAGTTTAAAAATAGAATGAAATAGTCCCCCTTGACACGAGTTGGTTGAAACTACAATTTCATGGGTCTTCTAAAGGTCACCTGGGTCGAGCAGGTGGGGTTGGGGTCATTAGAGATACGAAAGGTAAAATCAAGGTGGGATACATGGAAAATATGGGCTCCCCAACATACATCATGGCGGAAGTAATGACAAATTTCTTTGATATTATTATTGTGAAGGACAAAGGATACCAAACAATATCATTGAAGGAGATTTGAAAACCATAATTATGATGTTGTAAGGGAAAGTGAAGCTTGGATGTTGGGTGGAGGATATAATCACTAAGTATAAAATATATGATTGCTACATTTGGCCATATAAAATTTCATCACACCTTCAAAGAATGAAATAGGGTTGTGGATAGGCTAGCTAAAATATGCTATTTTCTAAGGGCCTTAAAACCTAGATAGTGCTACATAAATTAGCTAAATATGTTTATGCCATGATCCTTGAAAAGAATCATCCTAATGAGAATTAAATATTTTAGAATCACATTTTCATTCTTTATCGTAGCCATATTATACTACAATCATTTACTGGAAAGGACTTGATTTGTTAAATCTTGTGATAGTTACACTTTTAGCAATATTAAATTGCCTTTTTCCATTTCTTTTCCAAATTTGGTTTTAGCTATCTCTTTCTAAGTCTTATTCTTGGCTTTACTATGGATACCATGGGTGGGGACCTCATTCAGATAGAGGCATACAATAGTAACAAGTTTAAACAAATTGGGTTCTCTAAAATAAGGTGGTGAAGGAAAATATGGCCACTTATGTAGAAGGTATGAAGGGTTATAACCCTACTCTATCTAAACAGTTCACCAAATCTTGGGATGAAGGTGAAGTTGATGTGGGTGGAGTGGAATTAACTATGTCTGTGAGGATTATTGTGGCTGCTACAAGTCTTGTGGTCGAAGGCACAACCTTCCCTAATAATTTTAAGGGCAGTTAAAAAGAATATTTTAAAAGGTTGTTGAAGCTAATGGAAAATGCGGCCCATCTACAAAGTCGTTTCAATATTAATGACTTACCTAGGATATGGAAAGAGGTGGAACTACTTCTCATGATGTTCATCACCTTGGATGAGATGTTCAAATATTTCTGCTCACACTCTTTTTCCATGATCAACCATTTAAGGTATGAGTTGAAGATGAATTTCCTTTATTCGATTTTCTCAATCATTTCTCATTTTGCAGTTATGGCCAGATCAAAAGATGTCCTTCCACTACACCAAGGGGTTATGCTTTGTGTTTAAAATTTTCATATGGTTTTAACCCTTATGAGTGGCCTAGCTTATAATCCATCTAGACCTACTTTATGTGTTGAGGTCTCAAACATCTTAGAGAGAAAAGAGACTAGATCCACTCCTAAACTTAATGAAACCCATGCCATGGTTAACCCTACCAGAATGGCTAAATCCAAAAACCCCTAGCCCCTCCCACTATTCTAATCATTGTTGAATAAATGAACAAAGAGGAAAATTCCTCTAAGGAATCTACATCCTCTTGATCTATTTGGATAGAGTGGACCCTAGACAACCTTCTTAACAAAGAGGGTAATCCTTCTAACCCTTCTTTTGGTTTCCCCCTTCTCACTAGCGAACTCACCAAGAAAATTGGACTTCCCTACCTTTGTGAAGAAAGATAATGAATTCCATGACAAATACAATAAGTAAGAAGCTATTATCTATTGGCTTTTGGGTCATCTTAATGTGGCAAAAAGAAAATTAATAGAATGGAGGCCCTTACTAAAGCATATTCCATAGCTTTTAGTTGGGCAATGGAGAATAAAGACTAGGAAATTTAGTAAGTGGCTAACAATTTGGCTTAGAATCTTAATAAATGGGAGAAAGCAAATGAAGGGACTCTATGATAAGATTGACCATAAAGAGGACCAAAAGGAAATGATGAAGGCAATTGAAGATATTCAAAGTAAGAAACTTGATATATGTTTAACACCCAATAAAAAAGTGAGAAATATAATAATAGAATTGTTTCTACTTATATCTAGGTCACTTATATCCCAACTCATATGAGTTTCAACTTAATAATTTTAATATTAAAAATGAGGGATGCAAATTCTTAAATCATATAGTTTTATTAAATCAAGTATAAAAAATTCTACAACATTAAAACATGAAAAACATTTTGTATAAACTCACAATCTTCACGAAAGGATCTATGCATCCCCAATAGTGGTTCACCATCATCTAAGAATATGGAAATTAAGTTCAAGTCCTACAAATTGGAAGTCAATTGATCAAGTAGTTCAACAACACCCATATGAAACAAGATGGTTTAATGTACACATAGTAACCTCATATCACACATAGATTTTTGAAGAAAATAATAAATGAATGAAATAATATCTCATGTGAAACAATATGGTTTAACATACACATAATAAATTCATATAATACATTAATTTTCAAAGAAAATAAATGAATGAAATGAAATCACCAATCAATATACACAAATACCAATCACATCAACACATAGGAGAACAAGTATAGATGAGAGTTCTCCCAATGCTCTCAACCTATACAAATGATTTATCAAACATGGCACACAAGAATAAATCCCCATATATGATTACGATGAACAAACTAATCAAGCATATATTACTAAACCACATTTAAATATTGGACACAGAATAAAATATAGGAAAGAGGAGTGAGTTATCATAAGATGCAGTTTCCATATCATAACTATTTTTACCATTACATTACACAAATTAATTATCAAGAAAAAGTTTATTATTGACTACAACACATTTAGAAAATCATAAATATTCCTTTCCAAAAGAATCAAAAGTCTAACCTAGAAACCACCCCACTTATTCCACCAAATATTTTGATTGAGAATCTATTAAGATATTTGCATAAAATATTGCCAACAAAAATGAAGTACAAATAAGCCATCTAAATCCTTGGAATATATAATTATTTAAATTTTACAAGTTTCCAAATGCAATTAAAAATGTGGCAAACACACTCAAAGGGGAGAATGAATAACTTATTAATATACAAAACAAAAGTTTAATACACATTGACTTGTGTGATTTCATGGAAGCACAAATGAAAATCTTCATGATAATAAATATATAATCACTCCAAACATTTCCTATAATATATTCTTGAGATTATTATATTTATAATCGACAAATTCAACATTGAAATAATTGTACCAGGAAAATGACTTTTCTAATTTAATTTTAAATATTTATATTAAAATATTGAATGATTCATTTATATATTAAATGATAATTATTGAAAAATAAGTAATCATTTGATTTTAATTAAGAAATATTAAATATCATTCAAATATTTGAAAAAAATATGTAGAAACATCTAGTTTATCACACTTATTAAATCTGAACTTGCAAGACATGAACCAATGTTGAGTAAATTTGCTAAGGGAGCAAATTCAGTAGAAGAGATGAAGCGTCTCTCCATAGATGCCTCATAAGTTTGCTGATACTACACACACCAAAATTGCACAAGTCATCACGAAAATCAAGTAGGGAGCAAAGGTTTTGCCATTTCTCATCAATGAAACATGTATTAAAAATGAATTTCAAAGAAGAGTCTTTTTTAGATATACCTATATTTTTTTTTAAATATTTCTTGAATGACTGCTCTTAATCGTTTCCCGTTGAGAGACATTTGCTTTTGAAAGGCTACAAAAGTTAAACATTTTATTTAGAATTTTTATAGATTAATATCAAATAAATAAAATTTATCTACTTTTTAAAGTATGTAATACCTTGGAGTATTGGGCTGATTATCACCGTCAATGTGAAATCTTTTATTGGAACTTTCTTTATTTTTTGAAATCCTACAAATACTTAAAAAAAATTCAATTGAGACTCTTAAAAATTATCAAAATAAATAAAATAAATTCTATCTACTTTTTAAAGCATATCATACCCTTCAATTTGAGTGAAGGCTTCACCATGAGATCTTTTACCAGAGGCTTTTCCATTCTTTATACCTCTGAAAAAATTAACAAGTGAGAGTGAGTGGTCTTCCGAAAGTCATTTCTACTGGTAAAAACAATTAATATTTCACCTAAAAACATTTAGAAAATTTCAAAATAAATAAAATCTATCTACTTTTTAAAACATGATATACCCTGAAATTGGCTTCAGTCAAATACCTCTTATCACTTTTGGGAGATCCTTCGCTGAGATCCTCTTCATTTTCTATTTCAACATTTGTAACAACATCCTCTATCCCTACATATCAAAAGTGATTTTCCTCTTAAATAGACTTGTTGAAAGCCAAAGTTTGTTCATTTTTCAGCTTAACAAGCATGAGTATTTAGTTCACTTGCGCCTACAAACAAATATGTTTCATCAAATATTTTACAACATAAAGTCGTTGTCTTAACTGTTAGAATGAATAAATTAATTATAGTCTATCAGCACAGACCTACCGATCATAAACCGACCAGCCATCTCACACCAGTTATTCATGTGTGCATTATTTCATGTATCCACCATTAATGGATTCGCTAACTCATATCTACAATGAGCATAAAATTAATTGTGTATGTGCTTATAAATTTACACAATAAGAATACAATCTGAGAGCTCATATTTGAGCTTGTCTTCTAATTTCTTTCATAACAACATTATGTACCTTTAACAAAATATTATTGCTTATATTATTATAAATAATAATTAAAAGTAAAACATTAGAATTAAATAAAGTGATATATAATATCGTTGTACAATTAACTGGAATAAATATATTATTAATAGCATGATTACGATTATAATGACAAATTTATTACAATCATGTTCATTTATGGTTATAGATAAATTTTTCTACATAATTTAGTTACCATTTGGTTAGCTCATTAAGAAATTCAATTACTTATTAGTTTTGAGTAATTTTTTAGTGTCTTACATGGTAATATTTATTTGTACATAGCTGATAGTCTATCATTTTCTTGCTTAGTTGTAGTCTTTTTTTTCTAGTTAGGATCTTATTACTTTTTTTTTATCATTGATGAATGTTGGTCTAAATAAAAATTAATTTGATAATATCATCTACAACTATTAGTTAAGCTAAACATTAATTTTAAACATTTTCTTTATTTTATTGTTTCAGGTATATGTGTATTTCTACCATGTTTTAAATTGTGTTATGAACTAATTTTGCATTAATCACAAGTGTGATTTAGGTGTTCATTGTTTGGATTTTCACTTAAATAGTATTTGTGTTTTCCAATTGCATTTTGATCCACTTGTCTCATGACCTATAGCCCTTATGCAGATAGCCACGATGTCTTTCACAAGATTACGATCCCTAGATTGACACTTAGACCAAATTGAAACAAGTTTATTCTTTAGCCCATTTTTAGGCCTATCAATCTCCAAATCATATGAGAAGCTTACAAATCTCATGCCACTTATTTTTACTATGGAATGACCTATCTTCTGAAGTCAACCCACAATTTCTCTCCCTTAAATACATAACTATTTAGAAGGTTATAGTATCCTTGAAGCAATGAATATTATATTGTAGAATGGATTATTCTATAAGTGAGAGAATGAAGCAATCAATTATATTATTTACAAACAAACACTTAATAACCTATACCTTAGGTAAAATAAACTATAATAATAGATCAATGATAATAATAATGATATTATAAAATCATAATATTAAAATTATATATTAATCTTTATATTGAAACAATCTTGATATAAATAGTAATTAATAAAGCAAGAGAATATTTTGTTCTAATTTTGAAGTTGAATGTCAATTGTTGAAAGTGGTAAAGTCAAAGCACCTCAAAATCTATTGGGCTAGAGAATAATATATCAAAGAAAAATTGAAACATTCCTTTCTACATTGCATCCAATTTTCTCCATAAACTTGTGATAATTTGTGCCTATAAACTTGCTATATCCATGAGAATGTGAGTATGATGATTTCTGTTTTTAACATTATGAATTTCACAAAAAGTAGGTTGCTAGATATTAATATTCCCTACCAAATTCTTAGGATTTTTCTTTTAAGTTGGTGGTATTTAAAATATTACAACAAATAAGAATTTAAAACACAGACAAAATTTTTAAAATAATTTCTAATAATTCTTAGGTGATTAATATTCACTAAGATGAATATGTCATATTCTTAGCTTAATATAAATAATGAATCTAGAATCTAATGATAGTAAGAGTAGTGGTGTTTTGGATTTATTCTTCTACTATCTCTTGATTGTAGCATTATTAGAATTAAATGCAGTGAATGTATTTTAATAAAATAATGTCACTCCAAATTGTAAATATTTGTGCCAAGTTAATCTAGTACCATAGAGTAAGATGGGTTCATAGGCTAAAGGTTTCATTTTTAAAATCACAGGTATAAATATTCTTGCAATGAGGGCAATGTGACACTTGTCCTCATGAATTGAGTCAAAAAATGATTAAGATTCTATTGATAAGACAAGTAGACTAGGATCATATGCACATAAGCATATGTATAAGTTGAAAATTTAGGGCTAGGTGTAAGAAAGGTTAGGTATGTGGATGTAATTATACATAAAAATGAGGTAGTTATGATTATATAAATACATGATGATATTACGTCAAATTGAACTGAAAACTAAAACCAAAAGTGCATTGAATATATATTTTTCATATATGTATATATATAAAATATATTAGTGAGAAATAAAAATTTGAAATAAAAAGATTTTGTAATTCATTTAACATTAAAAGAAATGGTGATTTAGTGCATTGGTAAGAATGATCAACAAATAGTTGGTAAAAATGAAAGTAAAAATCGTCAATAAAAGAAATAAGTAAATACCTCCACATTTCTTTTCGTACTCGCAGATTCGTTTAAAAATACATACACTAATATGTACATGTAGTATACTGCGCAACTCCTCAATTTCTTGACGAACTTCTAGAAGCTCTCTCTTATCCTTCGTAGCTTTCAACAATCTTAAGAAAAACATTTTCCAAATAAAGACATGTTAGACCTCAGTTTATTATACACGAAACCATTTAACCAAATGATTAAAAATATTTCTATTTTTAACTATCAAAGGTTAGACGGCTAAAAAGTAAGACGGTGACTATTTCATTTTAGTTTCAGTGCACAACCAAAGGTAACTCTTGTTTTCAAAGACTTCCCTCGACAGTTCCTCCCTACCACAGTAAATCGAAAACTGCTTGAAAATGAACGAATCAGGACCCACGCAAGAAATAAGTGGTTTGATGGTAGTAACTTATTCAAAATTTATGCTAGTCTGTATACCTCCTAAAGTCATATACTAGAATTAAAAAGTATAAACATACATAGATATAGTGTTAGTTCTTTAAACGAGCTAGGTTCCAAAATGGAGTGGTGTTATAAGAAAACTTAATAAAAATCGAATCATAGAGAGTAATTTCTAAACACTTCAATCGACCAGTTCAATTTTAAAAGTCCAAGAAAGCCATAAGAAGTACCCGTTTAGGAATTTTCTGTCCATCATTTTTGAACACGACGTTGCTCCTCTGAGTATGGTATGAATTGATTCCTTTATTTTGGCCTTCGTGTTTGCCGTTTCGTGAGGAAGAGGCCGAAGCTCCAACACTACTTTGGCCAGATCGTTCATGGACTTGAGAAGCCTCAGGCACTCTTTCTTGTTATATTTAATTGTCTTCCACTTTTTTAAAACTGAGGCTACCAGTACGAAACCAACTCCCGCCCAATGCAAGTGGCCAATACATTCCAGCACATTTACAGCTAAATCGCTATTATTTTCACAAAAATCCAATATCTGTCCAATAAATCACAAAAAGAAAGAAATGAAAATTAGTTTGAGTGATGTAATTCTTAAAAGAATCGTGTATTATTCATACAAAATAGTATCTGATTAAAATTATAATCAGATTGAATTTTATGTGATTTTTAATGAATTTTATGTGATTTTTATTAATTCGATGCTCTATCTTTTCAATACTGTAAAAATGTAAAAAATCCATGAAAAATAATAGTATATACAAATTTGCGTTTTTTTATTAGATACTATTATTATAGAGCCTTATCTGATTATCTAAACAAAAAATGTGAATAAGCCACAGTTACGGCTTCCTTTTAAGAATGGTTTTGTTGGAATAATATGTGAATTATAACCATGAAGTGCATACAAATTAAGGTTAATAAGCACTTCAACATGGTAACATATCTCGTAGAGAAATCTGCTGTAATCGACACTAACACAGGATTAAATTTTATGTTAGACCTCAGTTTATTATACACGAAACCATTTAACCAAATGATTAAAAATATTTCTATTTTTAACTATCAAAGGTTAGACGGCTAAAAAGTAAGACGGTGACTATTTCATTTTAGTTTCAGTGCACAACCAAAGGTAACTCTTGTTTTCAAAGACTTCCCTCGACAGTTCCTCCCTACCACAGTAAATCGAAAACTGCTTGAAAATGAACGAATCAGGACCCACGCAAGAAATAAGTGGTTTCATGGTAGTAACTTATTCAAAATTTATGCTAGTCTGTATACCTCCTAAAGTCATATACTAGAATTAAAAAGTATAAACATATATAGATATAGTGTTAGTTCTTTAAACGACTTAGGTTCCAAAATGGAGTGGTGTTATAAGAAAACTTGATCTTCAGATCCATTTTCTCTTCCTCGCAATTGATCTTCTCCTTCTTTGACTGTATCTCCTGCAACAAATATAAATCTTGATATTGTAATGCTTAGAAACGTAAATAATAAAATAATTCATACAGAAAATGATGGAAAGTAGACTGAGTCATACTGTATTCTCTTTTTCTCGGAATAAAAGATCATCAATAGCCTCGATAATTCGGTTGAGATCAGAATCTGGGAGATTTTCCTCATTTTTGAGCATTTTATCAATACGTTTAAAGACCGTGACCCGCCGATTCTTCGAAGTCATTGCGCCTGTTGTCTACTATACAACTGATCGGCTCTTACAAAATTACAATACTTGCAGAAACGAAAGAATGAAGTGGTCTCTTTATACGACTGGATTGGCATTGAAGAGGATTATAATCAATACAAAAATTTATAAACTATACGAGTATTATTGATGAAGTAGTAGTGTTTTTTATTTTTTCTGGGGGAAGGATTATAATCAATACAAAAATTTATAAACTATACGAGTGTTATTGATGAAGTAGTAGTTTTTTTTGGTTTTTTTGGGTGGGGGCGCTGGGTTTACATCATGCATTAAGAATTTACTCTCAACAATATTATACAAGAGATTGTGTTTCACGTGATTTTGACTAACCGAAATATATTAATATACACTCATACTACTATACGAATATAGCAAAACAAAACCTTAAAAAAAAATCACCGATAATTAAGTCCACCCTATAGATTAAATAGTACTATTTTTTTTTCCAAAGAAAATAATATATTACTTAAATCATTAGTATTGACAAGGACACAATTCCTAATACTGGTCTAAACTAAGGTGTAACTTTTCGACTTCACGGATCCAAACACTAGGCACAGTAAAGTCGTTTTAAAAAATAAAAATTATGTCGTGATTGATAATCGGGCATGGTACATACCCCGTGTGAAGGAATTCAAGGAATCAATTTCCATTGTCTAGCAAAATAAAATAGAATACGGTGAAAAACAAAGTGGATTTCGTCTGCCTCGTTTTGGAGGATCAATTGTACATTGATTTTGTCAAAGATGCCATAGTCCCCATCGTGCCCATGCCCTTTCCTCGCCTGTGAACTCGTTCCAAAATAAATCCAGTGACGCACACCACCTTAAAAGGAAGATCCTTTTGTTTGATGCACATAAGAATATCCTAACAATGAAGTTCGGAACATTAGAATCAGTCACAACTGTTGACTTCTATTGGTTTTTATGTTTACTCGGAATACTCGTTAGTGTTGTTTCACACCGACTAAGAAGTGTCGTAGTAGATAAACATGTGCTATACTTCCCTTGGAAAAAAGTGTCCTACATACCTTGACTTCGACGCCTAGACTTCACCCCATGTGCTTCATTCACTCATAATCTAAACAAAAAAGTTAACAATTCAAAATATAAGACATTAGCATGTGGCTATAAGCAATACACTCTCACCACTATATGTATTCATTTGTTAGGTATGAACGAGAGGTTTAGTCAAATTATTATAATTAATTTTAGTAAAGGATTGTAAATAGTTGATTAAGATATTGATATATATATATTTTTATTAGGTTTGATTTTTAAGTTATTTTGATGGATTAGATTTTCATGTTCATGATAGTTCAATTAAAAGATGACTTTTGGTTTAGATGTACTCATCACATGGTAATATTTCTCTTTTAATATTTTCTCACAAAAAATGATATATGAAACACCTTTTCTGAACACCCCACTTGGTTGATGAAATTTGAATTCAATTGTACCATTTGAAAGGTCTCTAAGAGCTCTAATTTTTGTCCATGATAGTTTTGATCCCAAATTCCACTTCAAAAGCCTTACAAAAAATTAATTTACTGGAACATAAGAAACAATGAAAAAATGGGATTTCAATATTTTTTTTCTTTACTCATTCTGGCACCTCCTAAATGCTCTAGATGCCTCCTCCTTTCCTACTCCTACAATGGTTTTTGACTTCTACTAGTGGATGATATTTTTCCCTTGGGCCTATGTATCTAACTCTACCTCCACTTGTCCTCTTGTGTGTCCTCTTGAGGTGTTATCCTCTGGGTCTATGTTTTCAAGGTCGAGAAGGGCTTTCCTTTGTTCTAGGCTTCTAGAAGGGTTTTCCTTGAGACAAGAAAGAGGTCCTAATCAAGGATACATACCTCTAAGCAAGGATAAGTTCCTTGTGAAAGACAAACACTTATATGGAAGGAAGGATATCTAGTTACAAAATAAACAACTGAACAAGGGGAAAGTGGATCCTTAAGAAGGAGAAATGATTGAAAACTATTCTTGCCCCCCAACATAGAGACACATATAATTAGGATATTATGTTTCTAGCCAAATGTGATTGCACATGAAATTATTCCCCCATGAACGAGGATGAGCCGCCCAAAACATAAGCTACTCATGTCACATTGTAAGGAGCAACATAATAGGACTAAGGAGTTATAAGGAACTACACACATATTTGGATTTAATAAAGGATTAATAAAAAATGTTTTAGGAATTAGAGCTTGATCATATAATTCTTTAAACAATTCCTTAAATATTGTATAATAAAAAATAGATTGAGTATAGATACGGTGAAAAGACAAAAAAAGTTGTCATTTTCTAATTTATATTTATACCTTGTTTCATGAAATAAAAAGTAAACTTTGAGTCATATTTAAGTCTCCAAAAGATAATTTTTACTAGAGAAGAAGTTATTTGTGGGAGGGCAAGGTTAGGCTTTGATGAAGGTATTGGTAAGGAAGGAGTAGGAAATCCTATCCTTTCTTTAGTCTATTGGGATGGGGGTTCTATAGGGATTTTGATTCCTTGTTCCATAAATCTAAGATCATGTCCTCTATATCCTTCTTTATAGATAATGTCAAAGCCATGTTTCTAGTTTGTTTGTAAATGTGGTGTGGATGGAATTTCATCATAGACCTTATTTAAGTTTGTTGTGTAAATAAACATTGTAGAACCAATAAGATGAATATATTGAGGAGGATAGATCCTTGTAGAATAATGCACATCTTTATTAGCATCATTCATGTTCACTTGAAAGGTAAGAGAGTCCTCTTTCTTTGAATTGTTGGGTTGGAAATAATTATTTTCATCATATAATATTTTATTTCTTCTTAATATAATATTAGGTGGCATATCATTATAGAATTATATAAAATCATCTTTTCTAACAATATGTCAATGTCTAAGATAAGCTCTAGGGGAATCATGAGGATCTGAGGTGATAGATGTGTTGATATTTTAATTATCCACATTTGAAGAGTGTCTCGCTTGCACTAAAGGAAAGTTATGAGAAGAGGACTCATCATTACTCTTTATTTCTACATCTTAATTGGAGAAACATTGATAGAAGTATTAATCATTTCCTCATGAATAAGGGATACTCTAGAAGAAGTACAAGCACAATTTATATCAATGTCATTATAGGAGGATTATCAAGGTTATCATCCACTAAATCATTAATGAAATCCTAAAATTCAATAAAAGCATTTAAAAATAACATCATATAAAAACATGAAATTTGTATGAAAGCCTTTAAAACTAAAGTAAATGTTGGAACAATCTTTAACTCCTCATTATGCAACATATTAAGACACAATGAATCAATGCAAGCAACATGAAGTTAAATAAGCTACCTTTCAACACATGATTGTGATAAATGTAACTAATGATAATTGTAATCAAATATAAAAGTGTAAGCCAATCATATTTTTAAAGACCCACAATAGAAATCAAATCTAAAAACTCCCAATAAAAATTGTGAAAAGCGTGAGAAGCATCAGGTTCATCAAGATGCAATGTTGGGAAATGAGGTTTCACTAGCTTACACATGCAAACTAAGAATCATTCCCAATAATACATTCATTGGAGCACTTGGATCAACTTTTTTTTTATTTTTGAGTTGATGTAATTCGAAATGATGCAAGAATTAGGTAAATTCTCATAAACCGATAATATTTAACATTAAAAAAAAGATACAAAAAAAAACCAACTCAAAAACATAGATCTAGAACTGAGACATAGCAAGGAACCTATCAATAAAATCTAGAACTAAAAATGTTAGTCAGATGTTCTATGTGTCCTAGCCTTGAAGTTATTTCTATTTGCTTGAACTTTGTATTTGTGTTCAACATGCTCTAGAAATCTATCGCCCTAAAATTTAGCCAAAAAGTCTTAGTCACATGTGCAAAGAAGCATAGTCTAAGGCTCTTCAAAGTTTGGAACTACATGTATTTATCTACACTCTAGAACTCTAGAACTCTTGAATATTAGATTTATATCTTGCACATAGAAAAGAGGAAAAAAATGTTGTGCGCGATAGGAGCTTTCCAAAGTCAAACCCTAGGTAATGATTATATTCCACTACAACTATGATTGATTAGAAAAGAGATCTTACTACTAGTAAGGTAGACACTAAATCTAAACTGAAATGTCAAATTAGAAATAGTATACCTTAGGATTGATAGTGGTGATGATGTTATGCTCTTTAGATAAGCCCTCTAGGTGTTGATACAATACATGATAAATCATAACAAAAATCCATCATGAAAACATACTTGAAGAAAGATTATTATAGCTTGATTTTCCTAGTAATCAAATCTACACTTGAATGAAGGAATTGAGTACTTGAATAGGACTTATGGATTGTGAAAAATGATCAAATGAATTACAAATGATGCCTATATATAAGGATTCAAGGGAATTTTAACTTTGAGGCCAACTTTTAATGATTATATCAAAATATTAGGATCATATCACAAATTATGGGAATCGACAAGTTGCAACACATTTGAAATTGAGCCTCTTTTAGTGGGACTATGGTCCTAGGTGCCCTATTCCACAAAGAAAAGAGAAAACTAGGGGTGGTTCAAAATTGCATATGCCCAAAATATTGGATCAGGTCACTTCATGAATTTACGAAGACAATTTGTATGTGATAAGGCCAAGATAGGCTCAAAAAGACCAAGAATGGGGCACACTAATGCAAGGTATGAGAAAGGAGTGTGAAATTGTAAGAGGTGCAATTTGCAACACTATACATGTTTAATATAATGAGACCACAATGGTTGATACTATAAAGAGTGTGTCTCTCAAAGAAACAACAAGAAAACTAGGGGTTTCTCAACCCTTAATTAACTACCTAATAGACTATTCAAATATAAATTTGGTAAGATAAAATTTGCTAGACATTGAAGAATTAAGTCCTAGTTTCCCTATAAAGGATGTTTTTTGATGTCAAGGGTAGTGGTTAAATAATGTATGATGTAAGAGACATTTCTTTCATAGATTTCCTATTTGATAATAAATTAGAGGTCCCAAGAATTCATAGGCTAATTGACTAAAAACAAAAAAAGAAAGAAAGCGATAATACAAATGGTTATGGTAGATGTTGAATTCCATGTAAATAATATCACTCCTAGAGAGGAAACAAAGATATTTGAAGAGAGTGGATGCAAATTTCTAAAATGATTGTATATTTTCTTAGTAGTCACATTAGATATCATTAGAAGGAAATGCATTGATGAAGATTTGATCGCATTTGAGGAGAAAGATAAATATTTATACCTTGAATCTAAAATTAGCAAACAAATGAAAATATGTAAATACAGGAAAATACCTCTACAACCAAGAAATTTTAGGCTACAATGGGTAGTAATGAGCTTACATGAAACCTCATTTTAAGGAGACTTGGTGATACCAATACCCTCAAGTTGCATCCATATTGGCAAGTATGACATTATTCAATAAAGATGCAACCAAGAAGCCACAAGTATATTTTTAATACATAAAAAAGCCATAAAAAATTATTGTGTGAATGCAACAACAACATACCATCTCTACTTCCTCTTCCATAAAGAATTGTAATTGAGGCTACTATCCCTAATATAGCCTTTTTTACCCATAATTCCAAGATAGGGAAACATTCATAATGAGAGTTAAGAAGTTGAAATTTTATTTTATTTTTAAAGTAGGGAAGCCAGTAAGAATGTTAAATAGCCTATCTTAGCCATTTTTCATGCATTCAAGTTATGTATTTTGTAGTTTGTTATTGATATTTTACATAATTTTTTGTACATATGTTAAAGACTTTGAGGTATGTAGTTTTTTATCCATTTAGAGTAGCAAAAGTTGTGGTATATGTTAAAAAGTTTGAGCTATCTACATATCATAATTTATTTCAAAGATCAGTTAGAGAGATCGTTGAAGAGTTTGGTCTTACAAAGGTTTCTTAGTTATCATAAGTTTGTTGGTATATATTTGAGTCATTTTTTTGTTTGGATAGAAATTGTAGCAATTATTATTGCTTAAATTAGTATATCATAAATTATGACTTGTGAAAGAGAAAATCCACTCTAAAGTAAGAGAGTTGGATAAACACTTATTATGAAAAGAAAATAAAGTTATTGTAACACCCTGGAAAATAGTTTAGAAAGTAGAATCTAGGAAGATACTAGTTGTTAGATTGAAATAAGAAGGCGCCCTCCCCTTGCGAGGAGAGATTTTATCTCATCACACTATGGTTGAAACGAACATTTTGTAACCATATTCTAATTAAAAAAATTTCAATCAATAGGAAGATGTTACCAAAATATTTATTTCATCCTTTCACATTACTTATTATTAGCTCTAATTTTTGAGAAATACTTTACATGGGGTTACCCTAAACAGTCAAGTTTCACTAGTCAGCAACTCAATTTTTGAAATCTAGGTGAGAAGAATATATTATTTTAAATTTGAATGGGTATTATCCTTTCGTAGGGAGGGTTTCCTAGTTTAGCAAGAGGAAATTATGATTAGATCCAACTATAGGGAAACATTTGAGATTTAAGTTAAGGATGATATTTCATGCACTAGATACAAGGAATATTTCAAATTTTTTTTTTGGATAAGATTAGTCTTGATACATCTATTAGACCAATTAAATCAAGACTCTTTCAAGTCCACATACATTGATCCAATTTTGGTTAGAAAATTTGCAAATTCTATCATGTTATCTATGTAGTCTTATAAGCCACTAGGTTTATCTACATAAAATAAAGGGGTTTTGAAGTCCCTAATAAACATCTAATGGCCATCTAGGCGGGACTCAATCAAGTGGGATTTTTTTTCCCACATAAATTTTGTTGTAATTTTTTAGTTAGGAGCATAGATATTGAGCATACTCCAACTTTCATTGGAGGAAAGAGTAGAGAAAGAAATACAATTTCTTTTTATTACACTAATCCATTCTAATACTTCTAAAAGAAAGAGGGTTCCACATTACTTAACAATCCCCCCAGAGGCACCATCAATAAGGGTTATACACAATTTGGCAGAAGACCATAGTTTTATCTAAAATTGATTCAGCCAATTTAAATTCCTAAATAGGAAGAATGTTATGTTTATTATCTTAAGTACTACAATTGAGAAGGTTTTATTTGTGAGGATTGTTCATTTCTCTTATATTGCATGATAAAAAATTCATTTTTTGATCTTTTGTGTCCTAATATGTTATCAAGGCGTTCCCTATGTGTTTCTTTATGTGACAACCTTCCTTGCCTTGAGTGATTTCCCATATCTACCTTTTTTGTACTACTATTGTTTTGGTTTTGTTGTCCATTGGGATATATTTAAACTCTTGGATAATCAAGTTTCTCAAGGGAATTTTCCAAATGTAGTATAATTTTCACTAAGTTTTGTGAGTCAAGAGGCATCAAAGAGGCTTCCAAATTTGAAATACAATCCTTCCCTAATGTTATCTCTTTCTCGATATCCATCTTATTTTTATCCTGCTCATCACATATAGAGTCTGTAGTTTCTTGGTAGTATTTTCTTTCCTCACTTGAGCTTTTAGAGTCTAAACTATATGTATTTGGGTTATCTTTGAGAATTTCCACAAATACAAGGTTCCCCTTTACTAAAACAAGCTTATTAACCCATTTCTTTTAATTTTACTATTGCATTTCACTATCTTCTAGGATTGTAGAAGAGGTGACCTTACAAATTCTAATATTAATAGCCATAGAGTTAGTCTTCTCATTATCAATTTTACCTAAATGGTTTACCACAAGAGGGCAAAAGAGAATCTCAAATTCCTTCCCTAAAATGGAGACAAGCCAGAATTTCTCATTTCTTCACCAAATTTAAAACTCTAGGGAGGATTGCTGATATACTCTTTACCATTCTTATCTATATTTTTAGCTCCTTGGATTTTATACTTATCAACTAAGTGACCAAATTTTTTACAATTTTGGTAAAAGATACCAAAATTTTCATAAATGATGGGTTGACACCATTTATCGAACTTGTAGTTTAGGGAGGTTTTTATGGGCTAACATCTTATTCATTTCAATATTAATATAGCACCTTGAAAACATTGACCATGATTGTTTGAGGGTTTCCTTGTCAATAGTGATGAAGACTCCAAAAGATTTAGTAATAATTTTAAAAATATTAGGACTCCAATATTATATAGGGACCCTAGGAAGACAACCCCATGTCATGAAAAATCCTTCCCAAGTTTAGAACTAAGTCAAACCCAAGTTTTCATTTACAAATGGAGGGATCATTATGGTGTCCTTTGTAAAAAAACCAAGGGCCTTCTAAGGGAAAATTAACTATATCTTCTTTAATAAAAAATAAATAGGAAAAGGACATCTAAACACTATAAGCCTTGATGAGTGACACACACACCCTCACACACACTTAACTTTTAAGCCAAGGCTAACTATCTAAGAGATAACTATAGAAATCATAATTGACAAATTCTAAAACCATAGGAAAACCATCACAATGACAATAGCTATAACAATGGTAACATGAGCCTTTAACTATGACAGTAACTGTGAGTGGAAAAAAAATTCATGACATCAATAAACATAATTAAATACTTGATCAGATATAACATGGAGCATAACTTATCATTGATTTATTTGTATAGTATAAAGACAAGTAGATTAAAATGAAATTTTTACAATTCCTTAATCAAAAAACACAAACAATTTCTCAGTTACACATTCAACAACATTTGTTCGATCCACCATGTTTATCAAGGATAAATTAACATCTTTTATTATACCAATGATAGTAAATTCTTGCCTCTTTTATTAGTCTATTCTCCCTAGAAAATTGATGCCCTCTCACCATCATTCTATTAAAACTACCTTCCTTGCAATAGATTGATTTGTCCTTTGTCATGTGTCTAACTTCTCTACTTTGCATTGTCTAGTTTGTGACCACGAGCTCCTTCCAATCTCTTTAACTCTCTTCTAGAAATCAATACTTCCTTCTATTTTGTGTTTCCTCATTCCCATAGCCACTCTCCTCCAATCATTTTGTCCCCCTCTTGTTAGACCTTTCTGTCACATATATAACTCCCCTATCTTTGTCAACCATCCTATTGATGACTATTTTCACACACTCGCTAATAGTTAGGTAGCCAATGTGAACACTCACCACCTCTCCTAAAAAGCAATAAGTTATGGGGAACTGATCACTCCAAGGTCTCTATAGTTGGGTCTCGATAGTGATTCACAACCCAATGGTTGATGTGGGTGTACCTATTAAGGGGCGTGCTGGTTGAAACTAAATCCCAATAACTTTTAATAGCTTAACTTCCTTTTATTATATTTTATGATTTAAGATTCTTCTGAAAATAAATTACAAGAGATAGGGAAACAAGAAAATAACAGTGAAACCAATTCAATGACAAATTAACGAACTACTTAATTAGTACCCTACAATCAAAAAGTCATGAAATATTATTTAAATTAGCATTCAATAATGGACCTCCAGTAAACCTACAAAGTCAGCAACCTTACAGACTCATGGAAAGAATATCACCACAATATTGTCTATCCCAATAATTCTCATACACCACTTACATGCGCAGTATGATTCATAAAGAAATAAAGAGAAGATCAGAACACATTATTGATTTCAAACAATAGACATTACTAGATTACAAAGAACAAACTCATATAACATATGCATAGATCAAGCAATCTATAAGGTGCTTATTGTATTAATTTTAAATAATGTGTCACAAAAATAACTCAAGTTCATAACAATCCACAAAAATAATCTAAAATTTCTAAGTGGGCCTCAAATCATCAATTTATGGACCCTTACAAATGAATCAAACTCCTCAATTTATAGAGCTTTCTCCCCTACTTTCTAGGAAATAAACCTAATCTAAATTAAGAACTCAAATGATAGGAGTCACAATTGACTCGCAAGTCTCTACCTTTATACTCTAGTTAACTACTATGAAACAAAGGCTAGGTGAGCAGTACAAAGACCATGTTGTATGAGCTAGCCTTTTGTAGGTCTTAATGCCTATGTCCTAGGAGGCATTATTGTTGTATCAGTTGGTGGTGGCATAGGGGTAGTAGTAGCAGACATCAAAATTGGAGCTTGTGATGCGATGGTGGACGAAGGCTGAGTGGGGGCACTTGTCATATCAGGAGGAGGAGGTTGTGCACTTTCATCCTTTTTTCCTTTCTCTTCTTCCTCTTAAGTTCCTTCTCCTAGTGTTTATCCAATTTCCATCTTCACAGGAAGTACATCTACCAGTGACACAACACCTAGTCCTTCTCTTACTCCAAAATCTATAGCCTTTTTCCAAAGTTCATATTTCCTCATTTGTTCCTTGACTTTCTTCAACAATTCCTCAATACTCTCTTTGGGCTCAACAAATTCATCTAGGTCAGTTGACGTGTTATTTCTAGAACTAGACCTTGTCTTATGGGCGTATTCCTTATAACCCCTTGACTGGGGACCACCTGAAGTAGATTCCTTTTGCTTCCCTTATGAAGCACTTGGCCTAACCCTCAAGCTTAGCCATTATCTAGTTATATCTATAATAGTCTGATTTAGTTTTTCTATATCTGTATCTTTCTATGTTGACCACCTTATGGGAGAGAGAGGCTTCTTGTCAATTTCTTGATCTTTATATGCAAGATCTAATAATTCACCATCATCTCTTAGTTCTTTGGGGAGATTGGTCTATTTCAAAACCTCTAATCTGAGGTACTGACAACCTACAATAATTATTTTCTCTAACCTCAAAACTGTCTTGTAGGTTTGCCCAAAAATCCTCCAATCTAGACTTATGCCCCTCATATTATTTTGGCATGGTTTGTTTTAGCTTTCCGTAGGGATCATAATACTCCCTTGAATAATTAAATTCCTTAAGATTTAAATCCTGGAACTCCTACTCTACTATCTTTACTACCTGAATCTTTGAACAAGAGAAATAACCAATAGAAACTGAGAGATATATACCCACCTTGTATTTTTAGGACAAAAGGGATTGAAGGCTGAGCATCTTCTTGACATATTCTAATAAAATAATGCGACCATTGTAGTATCGCGACAACAACATAGGGTTCCCTCTGAACCCACTAACCCTGATATATGTAGAGATGCCCATTCTTTGATGATTGCCATTGCTTCTAGGCTTATCATGTAACTTGGATCACATGTGAGTTTAATGATAACAGGGAAAAGGAAGGCATCATTTATTCCTTTAAAATGCGCCTTTTCATTGTTTAGAGGAAGTTGTAACTAATATTCCCACACCTTCTGCTTCCCATCCTCATTGCCTAGCTGACCCTTTATTTGCAATCTTGGGAATTTACCTACTCTTGTAGCCACCTAGATAACATAGGAAGTGAAGACTAATTTCTTCATTTGATGCACCTCTTCATCTTCTTATGGATGTTATCAAAGAGAATGTGGGCCCAGTCAAAGTATTGTTTCCCTATAAGTATAGTTTTCATGAAATGGAACATCCAGGGATGGAAGTGTCAACAATTTAGCTTGCCAAAGACCTTTCTCAGCATGATAATTAAGTCTCATTGAGGCTCTTTAAAATATTCCCTCAATGAGACTTAATCATATGCCTCTTGTTTGAAGCAATATTGTTACTCCATACTCCAGCAGCTTCTTAATCTGTTGTCAGGAGTACTTAATCCCTCACTGGTGAGCCAAACACAAATCCCAACATATCCGCTAATAAATCAACTATAGTTCTACCCTAATCATCTATACACTTTCTATCTTCATTGTAGAACCATGAAACAGTCATAATAAATTCAATACTTTGAACTGATTGCGGGAAGATGGTCGCCTCCACCAGGCCTGATCTCTTAATTCTCCTCAATATGCCTCGCCTCTGTATCTATTACCCATTTAATTTGGTCATCCAACTTTGAAACATAGACCTGCCCTTGATATTGATATTTCATGGTTATAGGGAGATTTTCCAACTCCTTGCCTCTCTTCCTGGAGGTTGAGTCCATCTAAATTATCTAATATGCAAGAAAGGATCATAGATTAGTCCATTGCATACTTAAAAATATCAACAATATCATCCACCTCGGGACTCCAGGGTTCCTATGTGAACAAATTCCTTTTAAAACAACTAATTTCAAAACTCCAGGGTTCTAGGGTTCAAACGTTAGCTTAGGCATTGAACAACTAAGTCCAAAACTCTGAGGTTCTAGGGTAGATAAAACACATGGATTCTGAAACTTTGGGGTTTTGGGGTAAATAGGAAAAGCTAACCTCGAGACTTTGGGGTTCTAGTGTCCCAAGGTAGTTCAATAGGGCACCGAGAAGATACTTCGAAACTCTGAGACTCTGAGGTTCTGAGGTTAAAGAAGTGGCCAAATGAAAAAGGACCTTTGGACTCCAAGGTTTTGGGGCTCTGAGGTTGGGAGTAGTTTACTTATCAGTTTTAGATGATCTAGAACTCTGGGGTGAACACACGACCTAAAAGGAATCAACCTTGGCACTCTAGGGTTCATGGGTAAAGAAAACTACCCAGCCCGAAACTCTGGGACTCTGGGGTTGTGGGGTATGGAAAACCTAGGGCCCGCAAAAAGAACAAAACATGCGAAGATGAGTGAAAAGATTAACAATCAACCAAGTCCAAAACTAAACAGGATTAACTCTTAAGTGTGTGCGCATGATTTATTACTCCATCATTTTCAATAATGAAGACAAATAAAAGAAATTAGGCCCAAGCTACATAGGTGAAATCAATCAATGTGTTTTGTGCAAGGTTACCCTAGGCATAGCTCTGCTACTAGCCAGGCATTCATAGCCCTGACAAAGATACCTCTAGTTCCCGTCAAGTAGTGGTCTACTGCCCGCGAGGCATCCATAGCCCCGGTGGAGAATACTTGAAACACCCAAGTTTAGTTTCTTTAAGTGGATCATTTATTTTCTCTTTCTTTTATTATTGAAAAAATCATGGAATATAGAAGGAATATCTCTTTCATTACCTTTAAGAAACTTTCAAACATTGAAGTCTGATTACTTTGCTGGGAACCACGTTGGACAATGTGAAATATCTCGACTTCTGAATTTTCACCTGGAAACAAGTTCATCTGATATCTTACAAAATTTTCTAATGTATCGTAGTGTGATGATAGTGCTGACTAATCAAGCTAGCCTTTTCCAATTGAGGTTAAAAAACTCAAATTATATTTAAACCATTATATACCACCTTGGACAAGTGTAGACAAAGGTTTCAAAATTAACTAAATAATAATGAAGTTGTAAAGAACAAAGAATCAACGTCTCTCAAAATTTGGCAACCTATCATGCAAAGAAAACCTCCCTTTTAGAATCTTTGAGAATAAACATATATCCCGACACAACAAAATGGAAGCGAACAAAATGAAACAAACAAACAAAAACAAAAAGGGAAACAAGCATGCAACAAAGCAAAAATACAACAAACATACAAACCTAAACAAGCAACGTAGCAAAAGAAAAATACCAAAAACAACTAATCTACTATAGTACAATAGATCAAGCTTTATTGGGGATTAATTAAAATAGTGCTTGAGGAACTGACCATTGACAGGAAATGATAGAAGTTCTCCAGTCAAAAATCTTAACCTAAAGGTCTTCTCTCCTTAAATTTTGGCTATCTGGTAAGGACCTAACCACAACTTTTCAAATGGTGATCACCCTTCTTCTCCTTGGCCTTGTCTCATAATAGAACTAGGTCAGAGATCCTAAAGGGTTTCACCTTGGCTCTTTTGTCAAACCATCGCTTAACAACGACTTGATACTTAGCAAAGTGTTGTAGGGTATTAATCCTTTTCTCATCAAGTTTTAATAGATTTAAGAGACAAACTTCTACTTGATCCTCAATTTCAATTTATCTCATTAACTGGAGGACATGTATTTATAAATTTATCAATAAAATAGGAGTTTTGCCATAAACAAGGTAATATGGAAAATTTCCCAAGGTGGCTTTAACTCTGGTTCGATCAGCCCATAGGGCGTATCTCAACTGATTGTGCCAATCTCTAGGATTTTTCTTTAGTAGCTTTTTAATGATATCTAAGATGTTCTTGTTCATAGATTCAGCTACTGTATTACCTTGCGGATAGTCATTGGACAAGAATTTGAATATCACCTTATACTCATATGTCCATTGCATCAACTATGCAAAAGTAAAAGCAGGGTCGTTGTCACATACCAGAGCAAATGGCATACCAAACCTAGTGACAATGTATTCTTCAATGAATTTGAGGACCACCTTTGCAGTAGCATTTTGACATACTATGGCCTCCGTCCATTGAGTACAACAATCTATTGCTGTAAGAATGAACTTATATCCTACAGATGAATTAGGATTGATGACACTGATGAAATACAACAGCCATTGGGTGAACTATCTTAGCTCAAACACTGGTTGGAGAGACATGGCAGGATTCCTCTCTCTGGAAGTTGACGTTTGGCATGTATGAAAATGGCGAACATTCTCATGAGTATCCTTAGAAATAATAGGCCAATAATACCCAACCTTCAGAATCTAATGTTTAGTGGCATCTGCTAACCCATGACCTGTACCATACTTCCCACAGAATTCCTTAATCATTTGACGGGCTTCATGATGATCAAGACATCGAAGGTAAATACCTTCATAGTTTTTCCTATAAAGTGACGAATCCTTGATCATATAATTGGTACTTTTGAGCCTTAAAGATCATCTTTGTATGGCTGTCAACCCCTTAGGACACTTGTTATTTAGAAAAATAAAAACCAAATCTATGTACCATGGGTCCTGCTTGAATGACTGTAATGTATATTGCTGGCATTAGATTTGAGGGATATTAGTTGCCATAGTTTGAGACAAACCTTGGCCTCTCACTAACTTCATTGGATGCATCTCTAGATCAAACTCTTGTAAACTAGTCATCCATTTCCCTCGACATTCTCCCAGCTCTCATTGCATAAGAAGTGACTTAACTGCTTGATCAAGTACATTTGCATTGACTTTACTTCTCAAGATATAATGTCTGAATTTCTTGACTGCTCTTACTAAAGCAAAAGTCTATTTCTCAAGAGCAGAATATCTCACCTCGATACTCTTAAAAGGGGAACTCATGAATTTGATGTGTTTCGCGTCCCCTACTTGCCTCTGTGTCAAAACAATCGCTCCTAAATGCGATGCAGAAAAACAATATATATGAAAAGGTAGATTATAGTCAAGACTAGTTAATATAGGAGCTTTAGTGATGGACTTCTTGATCGGGGTGAAAGTATCTTTTTCTTCAGCAATCCATTCAATCTTAGCATCCTTCTTCATATTTTCATTTAGTGTCCTGACTATCTCTGCAAACCCAGTGATAAATTTTCTGACAAAATTGATCTTCCTGAAGAAAGATATCATCTCTTTTTTACTTCCAAGAATCTGCAATTTTACAAATGCATCTACTTAATCTGGGTCTATAGATATTCCTCTTTTAGAGACTACATAAACAAGGAGCTTCCCTTCAGCCACCCCAAATACACACTTCTTGGGATTAACAGATATCCCATATCTTTGACATCTTTCCAAGGCTTTACGGAGGTGGTCTGGGTGATCTCCTCTAACTTTAGAAAATATAGTCATTTAATCCATATATATAATAATACATTTGCCAATTAGGTCCTTAAAAGTTGTGTCCATTGCTCTTTGGAAAGTTACTCCAGCATTAATCAACCCAAACAGCATCCTTTGGTGTGTATAAGTTCCCCACTTCATAGTAAACATTGTTTTCATGTGGTCTTCATGGTTCACCAAAACTTGGTTATATCTAGAATAACCATCTAGGAATGACATCATTTGTGAACCATTAACAATCTATAATACCTCATATATGGAAGGGAACAGATAATTATCCTTTTCTTATGTCTTATTGAGGTTGCAAAAATCAACACAAAGCTAGATTTCCCCATTCTTTTTTCTTATTGGCACCAAGTTGGCAACCCAAGTGGAGTTACATACAAGGAAAATAATCCTAACAGCGAGCAACTTTTGAACTTCCTTGAAAATCAAGGGTTGTATCAATGAATTAACCAGTCATTGCTTCTATTTGAACGACTTTATATTGGGTTTCAAAGGTATAACATGAGTGTTGATTGATGTATAGAAAGTTTTCAGATCTTCGTACCCCATACTATAACATCAATGTAGTCTTTTAAGATTTACAAAATTTTCTCTTTCATTAGGAGTACAAATCTTCCCAATGTACACTATATTCTCTTGGCCTTCTGAACCAATATTATGTGGTCCATATTTCCTGGCATCTGAATCCATTGTCAATTTCTCTTTTACCTTGGGATCGTAATCAAAAAGCCTCTCTAGAGTGACCATACCCTTGGGAATGACATTTGTAGGCAAATTTATAATTTCTTCATAACCCCCTTCATCAAGGTCATCTGATCTATCCTTCTCATCAATGATTTGTTCTTCAAAAGCCCCTGAATTAGAATGAAAAGCTAGAATTTTGGTATCATCTTAGAAGACTTGAAAGTGTTTGATGTTATTGGGAACAACAGGTGTGGAGACCAACTCTACAGAAAATCTCTTCAAAGGAAACTGGCTCACTAGTTCTAGTGTGCTTGCCGCATCAGCCAATGCATCTGAAATCCTATTTACTTTCCTTGGCACCAGCTGAATATTGAAAGCATCAAAATCATCAACCAACCCCCATACTCTATTCCTATATGTTTCTAACCTTTTCTTGTGACATTCATATTGGCTTCTTACTTGCTTAACCACCAATTCAGAATATCCTTGCACTCTTAAGCATTTAGTTCCCTTCTTATGAGCAAAGAGTAGTCTTCTAATTAGGGCCTCGTACTCAGTCATATTATTAGTGCAAGGGAATTGGAGTCAATAGGAGGCTATAAAAGTTTTCCCTTTGGGACTTGTTAACTCAATGCCTACTCCACTGCCTTGCTTGGATCTAGACCCATCAAACTTTAGAAAACATACTTCATCTTTCAGTTTCTTTACATTCACCACCTTAGGATCAGTAATCATATTAGTTTCTAAAATTACAGGTTCCAAGAGAACTTCAAGGTTATTGGGAATGGACTATTCTTTTTGAGACTGGACTTGAGATTGAGTCTCTTCATTTTCTTGTTTGGGTGGAGTCTCTTCCTCCCCCTATTTGGAAATCTCTACCATAAGGATTTCTTGTCTACAAGGCTTCAACTGGGGTATTTTTGTTGCAACTTTCTCCCTTTAAAGAATTATCTTCTCACAACTTGGTGTTTGAATGTCCTCAACCATAATATCATAATCAATATCTTCGCATGAGATTGGACTCATCAATTTGGTAACTTCATTTTGGCACGGGATAAAAGATATCTCTGAGTGCTCCTCATGATGTATTTGACACCATTTTGGGAGCAGAAAATCATGTACTTTCATGGTATCCCCCAACAAACACATCCCTTGTTTTACTACTATAATAAAGTCCTTCACCCGCCCTCTATGTTTAGTCATATCTGCTTGATGTAATTGGGGAATGATCGGTGTAGAGAGGGTGAGAATTTCATTTACCCTATAGACTCTGAGACTCACCTCAATATATGCCACTTCATTGGGAGCTCCATAGTCTGTAACCAATTTCTTCAATTTTGGCTCACTATCAATTCGGATATGGTTTCTCACACCTTTCCATGGAAGCCATAAATATGTAAAACAGGTTGAGAAGTAGCCTCCCAAATTTTTTGACCAATCTCTACTAAGAAGTGTCCCATATGCCTCTGGAATATCAACCACTTGAATGTCGATGTAACAAGATATGTGGGGATCAACACCCAACTGGATATACACATCTTTTAATTTTCCAATTACATTGACCTCAGTCTTGTCCAATTGTACCACCTTAATATTTGCACACACCGGGTTAAGACCAAGATTCTGACATATAGAGTATGACATTACATTTACAAAAGCTCCTGAATCTACCAAATAGTTATGCAAATTATTTCCACATATCTTCAAACTAAGTAGAAATGGTGTGTTCTTGATCGCATCGTTACTGACATTGTCATTGACTTCATTCAAATCAGCCATCTTAACCTCATTTCTTTGAGACTCCAGTAGTTCCAAGTTCTTAAGGAGAGCCTTCTTTTTCTCAGGGCAATATCTCAGAACCTCCATTAAGGACATTGTGGTAGCAGTTCTCTCCATCTCCTTGGTAACATCAAAAGATCCTTTCAAAATATATTCTTTCCCCTGACTTAGTCTAGGACGTTCTCCTTAAAAATATTGAGGAGGGGGAGGATTGTTACTTGCATTTGCATTGGGAGGTACAAATCCACCCTTTTGGGGAGGTGGTTCCATCAATGGAGCCTTTCCTTGACTTCATAGGTTATCATTGTTTCTAGTCTGAAAGGCTTGGGCATCATAAAAACACGGTTCACCTTTGAATTTTGCTTGAAACTCTTTGCATAGGAAGGTATCAACCAACATTGCGGTATTAACTTTCTCAGGTTCCTCATTAGAGCACTCTTTTGGTTGAGAATCATCTTAAGAAATCCTAATGATTTTTTTGAACTAGGTGCAATAGACCTCCGAATGTGATGATGTATCATGCAACCTACGCCAATTAGTTAGTAAATTCATGTCAGCAAGGTTAACACTTTGTGTATTATTTTGGTTGTCTCTTGCACTAGGATGATCATGGTTCACCCCACCATTGTTTGGACCCGTGTTCCATTGCCTATTGTATGGCTTGCTATTATTATACCTTTGGTTTTGGTTTTGATTTTTATGATTTCACTGATTATTGTGTGATTGGGGTTGGTTGTACGCTCCTAGAGGATTCATCTTCAATTGAATCAAATCTCAAGTAACTTGTGAAATCATCTTCTTTAATGCATCTACTTCAGTGAATATGTGTGATCCTTTACTCTCAGGCATGATAGTTTGGAATTGGTTTGCTACGTTGGAATTACCAAATTGTTGATTTTCCCCTTGTACTTGACCAACATATTGTGTTTGAGTAGGAGCGGTATTAGTATTAGTCTACAAAGTTGAAAGTTGAGCAGCAAACTATTGATTAGCCTGAAGCTGAGAGGCATAGATTGGTATCGGGTTCATTGTAGGGGCTCCTATAGGTAAAGGTGATGGTACCCAGGGAGTTGGTTATAGTTCCCTTGATTCACTCATATGGGTAATTTGTATCCAATTCCCCCTGGTGTTTGGTTCAACTTATGATTCATGTTGATTTCCAACACATAGACCTTTGCCAGGGTATTCCTTTAATCTTCGGGGACACTCTTTTTGATAAACATAGCAATCCATGGATTAATAGATCTTAGATATGAGGAAATTGCTATGTTTCTTGCTACATGGTAAGGATCCTTTAACCTCTTATATGACATTTGAAAGATGGTATTAAAAGTTGTCAGAGGTTCATTTGGTGAATTTTAAAAGAGGCAAATTGATGGTACAATGTTTCGGGATCAACATAAACTCAAAATTTATCAATAATAGCTTTCTCCAAAACATCCCAGTCGGTGATGGAATTTATTGTTAGAGTCATAAACTCGAAATTTATCAATAATAGCTTTCTTCAAAACATCCCAGTCGGTGATGGAATTTATTGTTAGAGTCAAATACCAATTATATTCATTCTCCCCAATGGAAAATGGGAAGAGCCTGCATACCACATCTTGGAGTTCAATATTGTTATGAACGATTGCATCTTTGAATGCTTCAATATGCTCATCAACCATCCTAGCCCCCAAATAGTAGAATTTATTGCAAAATTTATCGGGGTTTCTAGGGAGGTCATGTATACACCCTGGTATAGTTCCTAATAGTATGTGGTCTTTGGTTAAAGTAAGCCATTGAAGGTGGTGATGGTGGATGTTGAGCAACTAAAGGTGCAGCGATGGGCTATGGACTAGGGATCAGTTGATCTTCTACGTTGGGTATGGATGACTGCGCTAGTGAGGATGTTGAAGGTTGTCCCTTAGCCTTATTTCTTTTCTTCCTAATCATAGGGCCTAGCTCCACTAAGTCTAAAGGAGAATAATTATTCCTAAGAACTCTATAAAACCTTTCTAGGGAAAATGATGATATACGATCCAGCTTAATACCACAATTTCTCAGTTGTGGAAGAGTAGGATTGGTAAAGATTTGTCTCTCTAAATACCATATTAAGTCATAGTATGACCAGGGGACTGTCTCTTGAGGGGATTAGTATCTGGCCCTCCTTCTAGTGCCAGTTTTTGTTGACGACCATTTTGACACACTCGCCAACAGTCAAGAAGCCAATGTGAACACTCACCACCTCTCCTGAAAAGCAATGATTTTTGGGGAACTGATCACTCAAAGGTCTCTATAGTTGGGTATTGATGGTGATGGGAAGTCCAATGGTTGATGCAACTGTACCTGTTAAGGGGCCTATTGATTGAAACTAAATCCCAATAACTTTAATAACTTAACTTCCTTTTTTTGTATTTTATGATTTAAGATTCTTCTAGAAATGAATTGAAAGAGATAGGGAAATAAGAAAATAACAGTGAAACCAATTCAATGACAACTTAACAAACTACTTAATTAGTACCTTGCAATCCAAAAATCATTAAATTTTATCTAAATCAACATTTAATTATGGACCTCTATTAAATCTGTAAAGTCAACAACCTTACAGACTCATGGAAATAATATCACCACAATATTGTCTATCCTAGTATTTATCATACACCACTTACGTGCATAGTATGATTCATAAAGTAATAAACAAAAGATCAGAACATGCTGCTGATTTCAAACAATTGACATTACCAGATAACAAAGAACGAACTTGTAGAACATATGCATAAATTAGGCAATCTATAAGTTGCTTCTTGTATTAATTTCAAAAGATGTGTCACATAAATAGCTCAAGTTTATAACAATCTACAAAAATAATCTAAAATTTCTAAGTGGGCCTCAAATCGTCAATTTGTGGACCCTTAAAAATGAATCAAACTCCTTAATTTATAGATTTTTTTGCGATAATTTCTAGGAAATAAACCTAATCTAAATTAAGAACTCAAAAGTTAGGAATCGCAGTTGAATTGCAAATCTCTGCCTTTATACTCTAGTTAACTACTACGACACAAAGGCCGAGTAAGGACTACAAAGACCATGTTGTATGAGCCAGGCTTTCATAGTCATGGAAAATTTTGCTCGAAAATATATCGTGAGTTGGAGACACAATTGGAGTCCCAATGGGGAAGTCATGCAAAAACTCCTTTTAAAAGTCATGCTATATTTAACAACTATATGTTTATCTTTTAATTATTTTTATAGGACTTATAATTGCTGACGATACATGCAACCACCTTGGCAGGAGGATCAACAACATGCTTGATTCTGAATTTGTACTTTTTCAAAACTTCCTTTGCATTCTTTCTTTCCCTTTCTAACTCCTCTATTGTCTTTGCATCCTGTTGACATTGTGTAATCAAATATGTATATATGTCCATCAATCTAATAGTAAACTGATCCGGAGGTGCAAAATGTTGGGCCTCATACGCATCCCACTAGCTGAGTACCTGATCTTCCTCCATAGCTCTCGCATTGGTTATTTGCAGCCCAAAAACTCCTAGTAACTGTCCTACAATTTTCTCATACTTTCCCACTATCTTGAGGAGGGGAGATCAAATATCTGTTACATCCTTCACATACTATTGAAGCATTTCCATCTTCAACTCCAAAATGTATATGTAAGACTGCAAATTCTTATAGCTATCTCCACCAAAGAGGTTCTCCTTTATTATTTCTTCTTCTCCTAGACACAAAACTTTATTCAAAGCTCGAAGCTACTTCCTAAAAGTGTTGAGATTCCTCTCCCACTACTGAGAGAAAGATGACAATGCTCCTCCTATTTCCATAGCCTTCTTATATTCCCTCATGGTATTCTGCAAAAATAGTCTAATTTTAGATGCATTTATTTATGCCCATGATTTTTTCATGGTGGCCAACTATATTACCTTAACCAATGCTTTTACATCTCCCTATGGGAGTGATGAGATTGAAGGTAAATTATCATTTATACAAGTATCTAAAGGCCCGCCCGTCTCTACCAACAACTGCTTATACTGCTTTAGCTGCACTTTGACCTCTACATGGGAGGTGTATTCCTTTTCCATTCGCCCCCTGATGATGCTAGCAGGTAATTCTAAGGTATCTAATTCTCCCCACTTTGTCTGCTTACCTAGTTTCACCTATGACACTTCATACTTTGGAGAGTTTTGACCTTCTTCCTGCATAGGAATTTCTATATCTACAACCATATCACCAGAACCCATTCTTGACAAATGATGTACAGTCTTGGCCTTCTTAGATTTCCTTGGTTCTTCAGTGATTTCCTATTGTAGTGTAACTTTTGGTAGCACTACTTTCCTTTTCTTTTTCTTGAAGGTGAAATCTAACCATTGCAGCACATCCTTATTTTTATCACCTTCATGAGGCCTGATGCTAGTAGTCACTATGTGCACATATGACTGTTCTTTTTCTTCATCTTTCTCCTCTTCTTCTATGTGCTTAGGGCCGTGAGGTGAAGCAATTTGATGGGCCAAACTATCTTGGAGAGCAATATCAATGTTCAGTTATTGTTGCTTGTGTAACTCCCCTAGCTTATCACTAACCTCTTCCCCAAATATCCTACCATCTTTATCCATTTCTTCCATACCCTGCTCGGTGGATATGTCTTTCATAAAATCCTCTTGGTCCTATGGAGTTAAGATTAATCTTTTGTCCTGCAAATCTTCAGCCTCATTTCGTTCTTTCTCTCCTTCTAGTGGTTGTTGTCCCACAGGTTGTGCCTCCTCTTGGTCAAAGTCTGTTTCAATGTTATGGATAGTTACTATTTCCATAGTAGGTCTTAATACATGTGTCGTGGGAGGCACTGTTGTTGTATCAGTTGGTGGTGGTATATGGGCAGTATCAAATGACATCAAAATTGGAGCTTGGGTTGTAGTGGTGGATGGAGGCTGAGTGGGGGCACTTGTCATATGAGGAGGAGGAGGTTGTGCACTTTCATCCATTTTTCCCTTCCCTTCTTCATCCTGAGTACCTTCTCCAAGCATTTGTCCAATTGTCATCCTCACAATAAGTACCTTTTCCAGTGGCATAACACTCAGTCCTTCTCTTACTCCAAAATTTGTAGCCTTTTTCAAAATTTCAGATTTCCTCATTTGTTCCTTGACTTTCTTCAACAATTCCTTAGTACTCTCTTCGGGCTCAGTAGCTTCATCTGTGTCGGTTGACATGTTCTTTCAAGAACTAGATATTGTCTTACAGGTGTATTCCTTATAACTCCTTAACTGGGGAACACCTGAATTAGATTCCTTTTTCTTCCCTTTCGAAGTGCTTGGTCTAACCCTCAAGCTTAGCCATTGTCTAGTTCTATCTACAACAATTTGAGTTATTCTATCTATATTTGTATCTTCTTGTGCCAACCACCTTATGGGAGAGAGAGGATTCTTGTCAATTTCTTTCTTTTTATATACAGGATCCAATAATTCACCATCATCTCTTAGTTATTTTGGGAGATAGGAGGTTTGCCCAAAAATCTTTCTTTTCTCTAACCTCAAAATTGTCTTGGAGGTTTGCCCGAAAATCCTCCAATCTAGACTTATGCCCCTCATATGCTTTTGGAATTGTTTTTTTTATATTTCCATAAGGATCATAATACTCCTTTGCATAATTAAATTCCTTAAGATTTAAATCCTGGAGCTCTTGCTCTGCTGTATTTGCTACTTGAATCTTTGAACAGGAGAAATAACCAATAGGAATTGAGAAATCTATACCCACCTTATGTTTTAAGGACAAAAGGGATTGAAGGCCGAGCACCTTCCTGAGATATTCTAACAAAATAATGTGATCATTGCAGTATCACCATAATAGTATAAGGTTCCCTGTGAACCCACTAACCTTGATATATGTAGAGTGTTGGTTCTGAATGAACCAACATGCCCATTCTCCAATGATTGCCATTGCTTTTGGGCTTATCTTGTAACCTATATCACCTATCAATTTAATAATAACATGGAAAAGGAAGGCATCATTTATTCTTTTAAAATGTGCCTTTGTGTTGTTTAGAGGAAGTTATAAGTAATATTCCCACACCTTCTTCTACCCTTCCTTATTGCCTAATTGGCCCTCTACCTGCAATCCCCAGAATTTACCTACTCGAGAAGCCACCCAAAAAACATAGCAAGTGAGAAGAATTTCTTTGTTTGATGGACCTCCTTCATCTGCTTATGGATTTTATCAGAGAATTTGGACCCAGTCAAAGTATTGCTTCCCTATAAGTATAGTTGTCATTGAATAGAGTGTCAACAATTTGGGTTGCCAAAGAGTTTTCTTAGGATCATGATTAAGTTTCATTAAGGCTCCTTGAAATCTTCCCTCAAAATGTTTGTGGCCTTTAGCCCTATCTTCCTCTCATCTTCCAACCAGTTCTCATTCATATGCCTCTTGTTTGAAGCAATATTGTTACTCCATACTCCAATGGCTTCTTCCTCTAGTTTCAGTAGTACTTCATCCCTTGTAGGGATGCCAAACACAAATCCCAACATATCCACTGATAAATCAACTACAGTTTTACCCCAATCATTTGTACGCTTTCTTGTATCTGCATTGTATAACTATGCAACAGTCATTGTAAATTTAGAAGCTTGGACTGATTGCGATAAGATGGTTGCCTTTGCCAGGCTTGATCTCTTAATTGTCCTCAATGGGGCCTCTATCCTTGGTCGGTCAAATTGTTTCTTGATATCTTCCAACTCTATATGCCCCACCCTTGTATCTATTACCCATTTAATTTTGTCATCCAACTTCAAAACATAGATCTGCCCTTGATATTGATATTTCATGGTTATAGGGAGCTTTTTCAAGTCCTTGCCTCTCTTACTGGAGGTTGAGTCCATCTAAATTTTCTAATCTACAAGAAAGGATCATAGATTAGTCCATTACATACTTAAAAATATCAACAATGTCATCCACCTCAGGACTACGGGGTTCTGTGGTGAACAACTTCCTTTTGAAACAACTAACTTCAGAACTCTAGGGTTTTGAGGTTCCCAGATTAGCATAGGCTTTGAACTACTAAGTCCGAAACTCTGGGACTTCGGGGTTTCGAGGTAGATAAAACACATGGAGTCCAGAACTTAGGGGTTCCAGGGTAAATACGAAAAGCCGACTTCAAGACTTCGGGGTTCCAGGATCTAGGGGTAGTTCAATAGGGTGCCTAGAAGATGCTTCACAACTCCAGGAATCTGACGTTACGAGGTTAAAGCAGTGGCCAAATAAAAAAGGGCCTCAAGAATCTGGGGTTCTGGGGTTCCGAGGTTGGGGGTAGTTTACTTTGTTGGTTTAAGATGATCCGAAACTCTTGGGTTTTGGGGAGAACAGACGATCGAAAAGGAATCAACCTCAGGACTCCAGGGTTCCCGGGTTCTGAGGTAAAGAAAACTACTCAGCCTAAAACTCTGGGACTTCAGGATTCCATGGTTTGGATAACCTAGGGCATGTGAAAAGAACAAAACACGCAAAATGAGGAAAGTGTAAATGAAAAATCTAAACTAAAAACTTAAAAGAAATTAAAATATCTAAACATTAAAATATAAGGAAGGAGAAAAATCTACCAACCTGGTTAGAGAAAACACATGAAAACCCAGCAACACAGAGGCACGAAGTCAGGAGGTCACAACTAGAAGCTTTTAAAAACTTGAGTTCACAAATGAACCTAGAAAAGTTTATTCCTCCTATTTATACCCCCTGAACTTCATTTGTACGATTTCCTTAAACATGACCTCGGGAGTCCGAGGTCCTGGACTTTTGAGTTGAAAAACAAAAGAGAACGCAAGACACCTCACGACTCTTGGGTTCAGGGGTTCCGAGATGAAAAGTCAAAAAACCAACAACTCACCTCAGGACCCCTGGGTATTGGTGTGATCAAGATGACATAACTTCACAACTTCGAGGGTCTGGGGTTTCAGAGTTTCTAATCATGAAACATGAAGAACTTGGGATTTTCGGACTCTGAAGTTCTGAGGCTTCAATGAAAAAGGAAAAGGCACGACTTCAGGGACCCAGGGTTCCAAGGTAGTGACAAACATAACAAACACCTACTTGGGGACTCTAGGGTTCCAGGATTCTGGGGTAGGACTTAAGAAAAAAGGACTCCTCGGGACAGCGAGGTTCCAGGGTGTCAAGGCAAAAACTAGAAGAAAACAAAGCTACAAAAAGCAAAAAGAAGGACCCATATTTTCAAGACAAGGAAACTAATGGGGTTTGGTATCCAGGGCATAACACATCCCACACTATTTCCATAACTACCCTTAAAAAGTCAAACCAAGCCAAATTTTACCAAAATAGAATAAGATAATAGGAAACAGAAAAATATATCGATGCTCCTACATCAAGCCTAGTAACAAAATAAGTCAAAATTAAGTTGAAAAGGGAAGAACTTACTAATAAGGGTAATAGACTCACCCAAAGTACCTCAATCCAAGAAGGATTTAGCAATAGAGACCTCAATGCCTTCTTTTAATACCTTGATAAAATAGTACATAGAACCAGCAATATATATTGTGCTTTTGCCAATAACTTTGTGACCCCATAAGGTGGGGGCCACTCCATCAAAGAACGGTTCAGAACTAGACAAGTCCCCATATTCCACTATAGAATCCTTTGACAACTTTTCAGAAGGAGCATAAGAGGAAATGTTATCTTCAGGAACAACTTTCAATTCTATAGATTCCAAAGGAACCATAACATCATAGTGTTTCTAGGTTAAGCTCATGTCCCAGGGAATCTCCAAAGGCCCTTTTATATGAGTACCATACCTCAAACTTGTCTTAGTCATATAAAATTTGACAATTTGTAGAACATAAAAATTTCCTATGTCTAATATTATATCATTGTTTACTCCTATTAAATTAATGAGTTTTAGTCCTTTTAATTTTCCTACATTCAAACATGAACTCTACATTAATAAATTAACCACAACACAACAACTATTTACAGTAAATGTTTAAAACTCAAAGAAATAGAATAAATTATATGTTGGAATTTGGAAACATTTAAAATTGACTAATGAAAGAAAGAGAAGTGTATGGCTTTTAATAATGCTCTGGTCACCTTGTTTATCAAAACAAGAAATAAATGACCAAGCTTAACTTTCCAAGTTCATCCAAATGCTTGGAACCTTAAACAAACATGCTATATAATAATATAAAATTAGATATGTGTGGAATGCTATGAGTAAAAACTAATTTTTTTTTGTAAAATTTATAAATAGAAAAATCAATTTGAGAGAAATATTTATCAAAAAGTCTAGAAAAATAAATTTAGTAATCATTCTTTTTTACAGTAGATAAAATTAGTTGAATATTTTTTTCTTGCACAATCTAAATTTAGTTTATTTTATTTCTTTTCTTGCAGAGCCTAAAATATGAATTCATTGTATATGCACAAGAAGCTAGTTTAATTCAATTATTGTTTTTTGATCTAGAACTGATATCTGTATTGATTTATAATAAAGTTTGTACAATCTCAAATAACACAACATTTTCTCAATAGTAATATGGATGAACCAAAAATATCACACAATACGAGAATATAAAAAGGAATTACAATCCTGATCTAAAAAAACAATTGAAATGAACATATAAAACTAAATATTCCATTTAGTTAAAAGAATTTATGAACCGAGGCAGAGATAAAATCTGTCAAAATACCCATAAAAGAAAGATGAGCATTTCACCAATAGAAGGGTTTGATCTCTTCTTTTTGTTCCTTTTCCACCATATGCATAGAAGTATGCATCTATTTGTTTCCATGGTGGGTTCGATATCAATGATTTTCTTAAAAAATGAGCATCCTTGTACTAGGTGATGATTTTACAGTAATTTTTATGGACTTGAAGTTGGCTAGGATTGGGAACCAAACATTCAGCATGCCAATGTTGAGGAAACAAGGAATGTCACTAGGGATGGGAATACCCAGACCTAGATGAGTCACCACTACCACCTACTGCAAATCACCTAGGAAATTAGGCTTCAACATTTCTTGAACTAGAATCAACAAATTGCTATATCCTTTGAATCTCCCAAGTCCAACAACAAGATAACAAATATTTGTAAAATATCTATGTTCACCTACTAACAATCCTTTTCAAGCATGAATCATTCATCAAGAATCATGTTAATGACTTCCAACATTAAGTAGTTAGGTTCTAGGAACACTACTTTAAAGCATTGATCTATAATTAGGTTGAGAAAAGATATCTGATGATAGGGAGTCACAAGATGGATAGTTGTATCCATATGTACTCTAAGAACTACCTTATCTAAAGCTAAAATATGAAGGCCAAGAAACTTGCTACCTATGTCATTTATAACCATATTAGACTATATTTTTCATGAGCTAAGTTGAGCTAGATTTTCCCATCAAGGTGAGTGCAATGTCAGGCATAAATGGAGAATTAGGTTATAGAATGACTATACACTTTTTATACATATAAAAAAAATTGCATGTGATAGGAGAGATTGAGAAACTATAGTGACAAGAAAAGAGTCATTTAAGATGCAAACACGAGCTACCACTACAATAAGGACAACACAATTTGAGGTATAAGGGATTGATTTAAAATTTAAAAAAAGGGGAATGTGCACCTATCCACTCAATGCTGAAGAATACAAATATCGTACATTGTTACATCATTAAGGATAACCTTCACATAAGAATTGTCCTAGCTCTACTAGTCCATGTCAATCAATATGGGGTCATGTCCAAAGATTCCACCCTATGAAAAATTGATTGGAGATAAGATAAACCTTTGAGTTGGCTTCTCAAAATGTATTGTTGGAAATTATATTGGGTATCCTCTCGACGATTTGTTGAACTTTATCAAGCAATATCTAAAGCTTCCAACAAGGAGTGGATCTATAATATATTGCATTGGTTACTATTAGGGATTTCCCTTCAATTTTTATGTTTGCTACATCCCTTGCTTCAGAAAGTTTGAGGCCATGAAGAAAATAATGGAACCCAACCTCATTGTCAGTTCTATTAACTCGGGGAAGTGAAAATGTGAAGATTATGTGTCCCTATGAATCACACAAAATACAACTAGCTCTAGAAGGGCCCAAATTGCCTTGGGAAGCCCTATTAAAATTTAGGGTAATCAACTAGTTCGGAAAGGTTTCTAGGTTACCAAAGAACACAAGAGATAGGAATCGACTCCAACAACCCCATTAATAAGGATTTTACTTCAAATATTGCATTCTTAACAATTTAGTTCATTTACACCTACACACAAAGGTATTTGCTGTAAGATTTTCTTTAAGAACTAAATATTAAGATGAAATTAGTTTTCAAATTTTGACTATAATAAAACATATCTTAATATCATCATCTAATATTAAGGAAATATTATTGATATTACAAATAATAAATATAATGAAAATTTTGGAAACAAAAGGGTTGGACATGTATTATTATTTATTTGGAGGGTATGAAATATTCATTCTTACATTTTTATGTAATTTAGTGAAGGGTATATAAAATTTAATTCTTGCAATTTTTTTAATGCAATCATTTAGAATGGAACACACATTATAGCTAGCATCCCTTCATGATTATAACTAGGGTGATTAACTTATGATGACTATGATCATTTTTGGTACAAGATTAAACTTTAAAAATGATCAAATTTATTAACATATAATTTGGAGCCCTTAAACTTTTTGCAAAGTGAAATTACCTCCATATAATTTAAAGAAATTGTTGATCTTACTACGTGGTAATATTTATTTTAATATAGTGCAGAGCCCCATCAAACTTCTACAATTATATTAATAGAATTTTATGTGAGAATTATGCCACTAGTTAAGCTATGACAGACTAATCATCATACCCTCAAATGTAGAAGATAAAAAATGCAAAAAAACAAGGAAAAAGTAAGAGAGAAACACAAAGAACTCTCAAGATCCAAAATTTTGTAATAATATAGGAAGATTTTACACATATATATAGTGCATAAGATAGAAAATGGTAACTAGCACTAAGAGTGAGAATAGAAACTAACCATAAGAAAACTTTACTATTAAAATAGAAATATATTTAATAAGAGAAAGGGGATGTCTTTCAAAAACTAGGAATATTTACACTAACATCTACAAGGTTGGAGTCCTCTTGTTTTTAATTAAGATAAATGGGTTTTACAAGGACTAGAAACCCAAATCCATACAAAAAAATGTAAAACAAGTAGTGAACCCGTCCTAAACCAATAGCCAAATGGCTACAAAAATAGGGGAATCACTCCACAACAACAAACCTAATAGGGACACTAGAAACAAAAAGCACAAAAAACTAACCAAGAGAATGCATGAACTCAGAGTTCTTCTGTATAATATTCTTATTGCTTTCCTTGAGCTCTTTGATTATGAATCTTGTGGTTCTCCTCTCTTGGTTTATACTTCTCGTTCTACTAGAGAGTACATTTGTACCCTACATATTCGCCCCATGAGAACTTGGATCTAGATTATTCTTGTTTGGCTTGGTAACTAAAGGTGGAACCTTATTAATTGGGTGGGCTTTTTGACGACAATCATCTCATTAATATTTTTCAAACCTTCTTCACTACTTCTCATGGATTATTTACTTGTTTCCACCAAGTTCCTCATGCTTCCCTTAAGTTCCTCAATACTTTTATCCAAATAAGCAATCCTTGACTCATGCTTAGTTTTCATAACTTTGACATCCTCTGTGAATTTTTGAGTCATTCTGAGGAGCTTATTTGTCTTGTCTGGCATTGTATTCTTAGTAAAACTATTGATTATGTCATTAATTCCATGTTTTAAGAAAATAATTTCATTGGTAATCTAATGGAAGCATTTTTCCTCATTGTTAGTAGAGTTTGCCAAGGGCACCTCAAACTCCACGTCCTTTTTTTTTCTCCAAGGTCCACTTGACCCACATTGAGAGGGATGTCCAATTTTATTTCTTCTTCTCCTTTACCCTTTGAATCCCCTATTTTCCCCACTTTTATCTTTTTCATACTCCACGGGCCCAGCTCTTGGGGCTTAGAAGCGAGCATTTTAAACTTACTAGTTGCAAGTCTAGAATGTTTGTTTCTTCTACTGCTACTGGTACCGAGGGTAACATTCTATGAGGGCTCCTCTTCCTTAGAAGGGAAATAATCAAGGTCCTTTGGCATGTTAAGATCGTTCTAGTCCATAGTGAAACCTTCCCTACCCTTCTCATCAAACTTAGATTTAGGTGTTTTTGCAATAGGAGAGAGTTTAATTTCATGTGCTTTAACATATTCCATAATAAGCACAATTAAAACCTCGTGCATAATAGGATTCTCACTACTCTTCACATGATTTATCAAACTATGCTCAAGAGAAGATAATAAGTAAAAAGGCAAGGAAATTCTCCTATCATGCCTAAAGTGATTTAGAATCATAAAATGGTAAGAAAAAATATTGGCAAATTAGTCATCGAGAGTTATGTACCTCATTATGACTTTGGCCATGTCCACCCAAAGCATCATAAGGTCTTTCTTGTTATATCCTTCATCTACCATATTCCTCATTCTATCTCTTTCACTTTTTTGGTCAAAGAAAACTAAAAGGGATTTCTCTGCAGATTTCCTCTCCCTATATAACTATTTTCCTTCCTTCTATAAGAAACTAATATCAGCTATAAAGGGCTCATCAATTCTGAATTTGGCCCCATAAGTAGTGAAAATTTCGTTATGCCAACCCTTCACAAATTCATAAATCTTCCAAGGATCCTAGCCATGTAGTTTCTTGAGGTATGGCACAAGACCGCCATCAGAAATTTTCATCAAGAGGTCCCTGTTCTATTCCCACTTATGGCAACAAGTTGGCTCCATTCTATTTTTGTCTTCCCCCCATTCATAAATAGCCTGTGCAACCTTGGAGATACCCAATATTAGAACCGAAACTGAACCAGAAGAAGAAAAACCATACGGTAAGGAATAATCTAGAAACCCTAGTTTTGAGTCTATACCACATACTGCGATAAAATTCTTTAAATATTTGACATGATACCATCATTAATAAGTTTTCTTTGGAAGAAAATTTCAATGTACTTTCTTGTCAGTTCACATAGGTGTGTAGGGATTTTTTCCATTGCCATCCACCACCTTATATCCTCATACACCACACTAAGATTTTCCACGTAGTCTAGAGGCATATTTCCTTCACGATTCACATGTGAAATTTGAATTTCATTCAATTTGGTCATCATTATGTAGCACTCTTGGATTAAATGATTAATAGTCTAGTTGGGGGCTGTCTATTTATTCAAACATTTAATAATGTTCAATTAATCACTATCTAACCAAACTTTTTTATGCCCACCACGGATAACCAATTGTAACCCAATGTAGGTTGCATTTGCCTCAGCAAAGTGGTTTGTCTAGGTATTCAATGGGAGTGCCACGACCGAAACAAGCCTACCATTTTGAACACAAGAAACTCTCCCACAACCTACTAGCCGAGGATTACGCTTAGCCACCCCATCAACATTAATTTTGATCCACCCTCTAAGGGGTGCAACCCAAACAATATTAGATCTTGTCTACTTAATCTTTATAGTAGGTTTAGAAATATCACAGTTGATACATGCCATCTATTAATAATATCCTAATCTTGATCAAGGGTAGGGATAGAAGGATCAAGCCAGTAGGAAGGAGAATAAGACACAAAATTCTCCTTAATAGAGTTCTGGATTTGATGGGCCACAAAAAAGGTAGAAGACTCTTTGTCCCTAAAAATCCACTTATTTCCTTCTTTCTAGATACCCCAAACAACATGGGGAAACATGAAGCTCCATAACACTTTAATAGAGGGATCATTAGAAGGACATCTCCATTGATACCAACAATCAACGAGGCTCAAGGGAAAACACCACATAATTACCCAAAGTTCAAAAAAATAAGCTCAAATATCCTGAGAGGATAAATGAAGCACTAAGTCGGTAATATCTTCAACATTATCCTTACACAAAAAATATCTATTAGGAATAGACATTCCTCTCTTGCACAAGTTATCAATATAAAACACCTTTTCATGCATGAAGAGATAGAAGAAAATGTTAATTTTAAGCACTAACAAATTATTCCAGATACAAGACCAAAAGGGAGCAAGGGAGAAGGATCTTGTTAGCAAATCAAAAGCCTGGGAGACAGATGAACTTCTAGAGGAGGATCCACCCCACACGAAAGAGTTCTCAGCAAAGAAGGAAGGAATGTGAATTTTAAGAAAGCCACCTCTAGAGGGATTTCAGCAAAGGGTCCAATCTGATAAGATTAATCCACTTGTTCTCTTGAATATAATTAGCAATCCAACAACCAATCTGCTCGACAAAAAAGTGTAAACTAATTAGCCCAATGATAATCAATCAGGGGTCTATCACCACCCTACCAATCTTCCCAAAACTAAATTTTCCAGCCACTCCTAAGAATCCATCTCAACCCTTTAAAGAAATGACTTTCATATTTAGGATATTCATCCAAAGGGCCGAAGTAGCTTTGGGAACACTGTGGTCTTCTAGCACATTTTGAACAAAGTGGCCATGGCCAAAATACTTGTTTCAGATGATAGAGATCCATTCATTTGAGTCCGTTAGACATCTCCACATTTGTTTAGCCATGAGGGCTTTATTGAAGTCATAAATATTTCTAATGGAAAGGCCCCCAAGTTTCTTCAGGAAACACACTTGATCTTAGGAAACTAGGTGGAGCTGATTTTTAGTTTCCGTTCTAGCCCCAAAACCATTGTTTTGAATTTTCTCCATTCAATCTACAAATTTTGGAGGAACCTCAAATAAGCTCATAGCATAAACTGATAAGTTTTGCAATGAGGCTTTCATCAACTGGAGCTTAGTAGCTTGACTGAGAAGGGCACCTTTCTATCCAACAAGCTTATTTTGGAATCGATAAATCAAATTGGACAGAAGGATTCAGTAGTAGGCCTAAAGCACAGGGGGAGGCCCAAATAGGCAGCTAGTAAGGAAGTCAGATTCCACCCCATAATTTTAGCAATTTTTATCTTCCTATGATTAGGGGTATTGAGGAAGAAAATGGAATTTTTGGGTAGGCTAATCCTCTATCTCGATCCTTTTTCATAAAGAGTAGTAATTTGCTTCAAAATTTTACCTTCCACCACCAAACCTCCACCCAACAATAAAGTATCATCAACAAATTGTTGGTGTGAGAAGACCTAGATATTAGAAGAAGGGTGAAGACCCTTGAGCCTACCAGTCATGATATCCCTTTGAATAATTTTATTGAGAGCTTCTCCCATCAGAATAAAAAGAAATGGTGATAAAGGGTTCCCCTGCTTGAGACTTATGAAGGCAGCAAAAAAACCTGATGAGGACCCATAAATCAACACAAAAATTTAGAGAGTTAAAATAGATTGGTTCACGAATTGGACAAAATGGTCATTGAAGCCAAAATCCTGGAGCATTCTGATAAGGAATTGCCAGTTCACCCTGTCATAAGCCTTAAGTAGATCCAATTTCAATAGAAAACCAGGTTTCTTGTTAATGGAGAGGGAATTAATATTCTAATGAATAGAAATAATGGAATCCATAATTTGGCATCCCGACACAAAACCATTCTCCTTCTTCAAAACCAAAATTGGAAGGACCCTTTTCAATCTGAAAAACCAAGATTTTTGAGAACGCCTTATAAATAGAATTACATAAACTTGTATGTCCGAATTCTTGAAAACAGCTAGCATCTAGTTTCTTGGGGATCATCACAATGAAAGTAGCATTGAGATCTTTAAGGAGAGAGTGATAACTGAAGAATTCATTAGCCACATCCACAATATCCTCTCCCACAATGTTCCAGATTACCTAAAAAAAACACATAAGAAACCCATCCAGTCGCAGAACTTTATTTCCTTCAAAAGAGAACACCACCCTCCTGACACCTCTGATAGAATGGAGTTTAGTAAGCTCCTTATTCATTACTTGGCATAAACTTGACGATATCTCTTTGAGAATCTCCTATTGCCTGACCAAATCCAATGGTCCCTCATTATCCAAAAGGGAAGAAAAGAAATGCACAACTTCCTGGCATATCTTCTGTTGTTTATCAACCTAATTATTGTTTATGGAAAGGTTGGAGTGATCTTGTTACAACCCTTTAACATGATAACCTATTTAGAGCCCTAGTAATTTCCACTTGGTTGGAATCTCTCATCGTAATTTTTTAAAATTTTGGTTTGTAGATGGTTTTAGTATTTTCAATTGTCTTCATTTTTAAATTTGATAGATGTTTTCTATTTATTATTTATTTAATTATCTTGTATGATCTCAAGATGTAGCACATAGGCTAAGGAGAGTAGATGTTGTCAACATCTATGTTGTATCTTTATTGTAAGTGTTAATAAAATCTTATCTTCATATATACTAATTGATTTTCTTCAACATACATCCTCATAGTAGCTCACACACAAGAAAATAATCCCATTTTGATTTGTAACCAAATTCACTAGGTCACCATTTAAGTATTAACAAATCTACAACTTTCTTTAAATGCATGGAGGTTGATGAAAAATATCATCTTATTGTTAAAATTTGTCACTAACACCATGAATCTAAATTCAAACCTCCATTAAGACATTCATTGGCTTGGCTCAAATTAATTGTGAAAAAATCACCAAAATCATTTTAATGTCTATAAGATCATATTCCCAAACTTTCAAATTTGAATTTTATAATATAGACCTAGCTGAAACTCTTTTACTAAACATTATGAGCTGACTAACTAGTGTATTATATAAAACTTCATGCTATAGTTATCTCTGAAAATAATAAATCAAATCAATTGAATCATCTAGGTAAATATATGAATCTTGTACTTTCTTCCATCTTTTATAGATCAAAGCAATATGTTTTTTCGAGGTGAACATTTAATTAATCATCCCAGGATTATAGTGCATGATTGCATGCTATCTTTAGTTGTTGCTCCTGGTTATTCAATCTACCTAGAAGCTAGGATATAAATTATAGAAAAACCTTATCTGTGTGCTTTATTTTGATGTATATATGTATATAGATACATATTGAAGGAAAAAATTATTATTATTATTTTTAAATAACTTGTATATTGTGACATTTGTAAAATAGCATACCATGAGTTTCTAAATGAACCTACACTTTAACTAGCATTATACAAGAACATGTGGTAAATCACAACTCAGAAGAGTGTAGAGTCATGTGCTTCTAATGTTTAGTAATAACATGGATTTGTTTAAATTAAACTTTTCTATCATTAATTTAATGGAATATTCTATATTATTTTTTAAAGAAGTGTGTGAACTATGGAGCCTTTGATTCTTATAATGAGATACATAAGAAGATCCATAGTTGTGATTCTTTTAGGAATATTTCTAGGTCTAGGGATATGTTGCGATATAGACAATTTGTTCTATTTAATGTAAGAGGCAATACTTTTGGGAGAGTTATTGCGACTACAAACATTTGGTAAGGGCACAGAGCTAGCAATTCAAAAGGGATATAAATTATCAATTTATATAATTAATTGATGCCACCATTTAGTGTGTTCAAAATAAGAATTGAAAATATTACTTGGTTTGGCCATTTATTTCATGACCATGAAGTAGATGGACTATTAGTTTTGTAATGCATTACACAATAAAAATATAATTTGCATCTAAAAAAATATGACTTAGTAATAACTAAATTTGATTATTAAATGGAGAAATTTGTGACAATAGAATCAACCTACACACAAATGTAGATAAAATATCATTATTGATACAAGCTATTTGAGAACTAATCTATAGATAAGCACAAGAATTTGGTCCATAATGAATAAGAATATTTATATATGGGAATACAATATGATTATAGGCATGGGATTAGATATAGACAAAAACTAAATCACTAGACTCAATTTTACACAAGATTCAATCATTTCAAACTATATAATTGTATCAAAGCATTTCTTCAAAGTATGCACAAAACTATATTAAAAATAACATCAAAACAATATTTTTACTATTACAATACTAAACTTAGTTGCAACATATTTAAAATATTATCAATTTTCCTTTCTGAAAGTATGAAAGGTTCAACCTAAAAACTATTGCACTTTTTTCATCCAATCTACTGAAGTATTTAGATAATATATAAGTATAAAAAGATAAAACATCAAAATATATCGTTTGCAATCCTTAACTTGATTATATACATAAATTTATTTTGATTTTATAATTTCCAAATCCAATAAGTAATGAGACAATACTCAAAAGGAACAATGAATAAAATAATATAATACAAAATAAAAACCAAAAATTTGGATTAATGCTTTCATGAGAGGACCAATTTTCATAGTAGCATGTATGTATTCACTCCAATCATTACCTTTAATGTATTCTTGAGATTTATTATATGTTTGGTCTAGGAGTGCAACATTTAAACGATTGTATGACTGCGAAATTACTTTTTAAAATAGTAAACTATTCATCTATATATTAAAAATATTAATTGTTTTGTTTTAAAGTAGGAAATACTAAATATCATTCCAATATTTCTGGCGAAATCTGGAGAGTCATCTAATCAATAACACTTGTTCACAATAAACGTGAACAGTAAATCTAAACATGATAGTATAAGATGCTATACCCTATAAGCTTCCTAAATCCAAATAATATAGAGCATTTATTTAATTTGAACTTGCCACATCTGTGGCGCTGTCACGTAAAGGCTCTTCCCCGTAGATGGCTGGTATTTAGTTCCCTTCATGCAACAAATTTACATTAGTTAATGCGAAAATCAAGTGACCTAAAACGATGGCTGGTATTAGCTATTTGGTATCGAGGAAATATGTATAAAAGGTAAAATTCAAAGATGGGTCATTTTTTAATGTACCTGTGTTTCCCTCAATGCCGCTTCTTGTGTCAGAAGCTTTCTCCCGCTTGCTTTTGCAAGATTATAAACGTCAAATATTTTAATTTCGATTTTCTAGATTCAAAAGAAATAAATGAAATTTATTCATTTCAAAGTATGTTATACCATATTGGAGTGCCAGGCGAATGGGAAGGTTCACTCGAATCCTGACCACGTTTTCTTTTTTTGGAAACATCTCTGAAAAAAAAATTCGAACTGAGTTCTTGTGAATGTCTTGCGTTATGCTACAAACACTATAGATTTCAAATGTGTCAATTTAGAGGTTTTCAAAACATATAAACAAAGGCTATTTTCTTTGCAAAACATCTTATACCTTGGAGTTTGGTCTGCAGCAGTGGATGAATCATTTCCGGCAGGTTTTTCATTTTGTTTCGTCCCTGCATATCAGTAAAGACTTTTCTATTATAGACATATCTACAGCACCAGACTTTAGTAAGAGCCACAGTTTTACTTCTTCCGCTTGAATAGTCTAAATTCTAAAATCCTCGCAACACGGTTAATTTCGACTGTTACATTCATTTGAACAAGCTTGAATGTTAAGTTCTCTTGCGCCTGCGGACAAAGGTGTTTCCTATATGATTTGCCTAAGACTAAAATATTGAGTTTGAGACTAGCAATTGTATCTTAGTGTGCAATGGGTATGCCAAAGAGGTGTGGAAAGTCAATTAGAGCTAAATTTAGTCAATTTTTTTGCATAAATTTGTGTAGTACATGAGATCAATTGGTAGGCCTAATTTAGAAAATAATGTTGCTTGTGCAACAAAGATGTCAATGGAGAAGTGATAGTTTCAAATCCAATGATAACCGAAACAAAAATTTTCAATTAGGAAGATAATCAAGTTCCATAACCAATAGGCTCATGTTATGTTTGCAATCAGGTGAGAGGGAGAGCGAAGTAGAGGGGGGAGGGGGGGAGCAAGAGAGAAATAGAGAGAGGTAAAGAGATAAATATAGAGATATATATAGAGATGGAGATGAGATAAATATGAAGATGGAGAAACAAAAGAGAAATAGGAGAAAAGGACAGAGATATGGAGGGAAAAGAGAGATAAGAGATAGGATTAGATATATGTGGAAGCTCAAAAAATAATGAGAAAGGGAGAGAGAGGAAAAGAAGAAATATGGAAAGATGGATATAAAAAGGAAAATAGACATGAATATATATATATATATATATATATATATATATATATATATAGAGAGAGAGAGAGAGAGAGAGAGAGAGAGAGAGAGAGAGAGAGAGAGAGAGAGAGAGAGAGAGAGAGGAATATGAAGAGATAAAGAGATATGTAGATGGCAAGATAGAGTGATAGAGATATAAGGAGACACAAAGAGATGGAGAGATAGAGATAGATACAAAGATTGATATATAGATATAGAGTGAGAACTAGAGATAGACAAATAGATATGAAGGGAGAGGGAGAGAAATATGGGGAGATAAATGAAGAGATAGACATATATTGGAAGAGGAGAAAGAGATAGATATGTGAAAGAAGAGAAAGGGAGACAGTGGTAATGATAAAGAGATAGAGAGTGGGATACATAGGGAATGAGGGAGGGAGAGATAGGGAGAAATAGAGAAAGAGGGAAAGATATATATTCAGAGAAATATAAAGAAATAAAGAGGGATAGGGGGACAGATAGAGATAGAGAAAGGGAGGGAAAAACAAAGAGTGTGTGTGTGTGTTTATGAGTTATAAAGAGAGAATAAGTAGAGAAAGATATAAAAAATAAAAATTTAAAGATAATTATTCTATAATAAATTAAAATTTTATTAAGACAAATGTATAAATTAAATTAATTCTATTATCTTTGAAAATTATTAATTGTAACTTTATAAGTAAAAAATAATTAAAATTAAATTTTAACTTAATGTAAATTGAACCTTATAAGAAGAAGATGATGATTAGAATAATTTGATAAAAAAATAAGATAGAATATCCTAATAAAAGAAGATTAAAATAAACAGTATTCTTATCGAAAGAAGATAGAAAAATTAAAATAAGATTTTCACTTAGTGAAAAAGTAATAATTTAAAAAACTAGGAAAAGTAGCTAATTCTTTTTTTTCTAATGATTTTATCTTTTCCACTTTTAATTCTTCAAAAAAATATGGAATATTCAAATAAAAGAAGATATCATTAAAAGATATTATTATTAAAAGAAAAAAATAGTATATTTTTATTTTGTACACATTATTTTTCTAAATAATCATATTAAAATATATTTTTTTAATTTTTAATCTTCTTTTTTTCAAATTATTAATCTAAACACATCAATTCAATCATATAAAGATATTATTATTAAAAGAAAAAAATAGTATATTTTTTATTTTGTACACATTATTTTTCTAAATAATCATATTAAATATGTTTTTTTAATTTTTAATCTTTTTTTTTCAAATTATTAATCTAAACATATGATTGAGATCAATTCAATCATATTTCATCGTTCTAGTCAATTTTGAACCATTGATTTCAATAAGTTGAAAACTTCATATAGGGTATGCCTTCGACATAATTAGTTTTAGTAAATTTCTGGTTTTATGTGATGCAAAAAAATTGACATCATCAAAACATATCTTAAATAGTAATGTATACCTTCTACAAATTATTATCTTTTAAGTTATTATCAATAACAGTTGAAAAAATATTAGAAAGAATTAAATGGAGTGTATATATTATCCTTATTTTTTATTTTTTAAATTAATTGGAAAGTGTATGATATTTTTTTCTTATGTATGTAATTAGTTGGAATGGAGTATAATCACTAGAAACCTTTATTATTTAATATATTATACAATTTCATTTATTTTTTCATAATTTAAATCTTTTTATCGAAAATACTATTAAACCAATTCTTTTCAGATTAGTTTAGAGCATTTTTTTATCTTTCTATATGATAAGATATTTTTTTACAAAATTGAGAGCTTTTTTTTTTTTTCTCAATAATAGGTCAAGGCTAAAATATATTAAAATAAAGTAGAGAACATACATTAAAATCTTGATGACTATTAAAGTCATAACCTGCGATTCAAAATCATCCCATCAATACGGGATCAACGAAACTGTCAAATATATAAACTACTACAAAATTTGCCACCACTAGAAAGAAACCTTCATGTAGGTAAAAAAAAACCCCCCAAAAATAAGATAACCCGAGAAAAGAAAGATGACAATAGAAATTATCAAAAAGGTATGTGGAGTGAGGCCATCAAACCATGAGATTGGAAAAAAATAGACAAAAACAGAGACTGGGGCGTCTTAGAGCATTAATCCACTGCTTGACTAGAGGATGAACTAGGAGAGAAGGCCACAGAACCAGATGAAGGGGAAGAAACCATTGTATGTTCCATTCCACCTTCCTATTTACCAGAGTCATCACTAGAGCTTGAGTTTGTTTCCACATCATTGTTGGCATTTAAACTTTCCATTAATTTGTAGTCCACCACCCAGTCCATAGTTTGATCCACATTGTCACCGATGATATTGAAGCCAATTAGACCATCTTCTATGAAACCCATTAAATGATTGAGAAATTAGGCACTTCTCTGAACAATGGCTACTCTAAAATCCCAAAAACATTTGTTTCATATAGTGAGAATTAGGAATCTTAGAGTTGGGATAGTGACCTCCATTTTGATGGCATAATGTATCCTATAGGGGATTGTAAAATCTTTGTTAATTCTAATCAAAACTTTGTCTAATTCTCCTAGAAAATCTACTTTGAAGACCCTTCTATAGAGTGTTTCCACAACCAACTTTGATTCACCAACCGAGAGGGTCATGGCGAGAGAAAAGGAAAGGATATCTGTACTAACTCTCAAACAGACTGAAGAATATGGCTAAAAACCAAGACAAAATCAACAAGGCAAGAGTGGAAAAGAGAGAAAATCTAATAACAAACTTGTTGGAGATGCCAAGCTCAAAATTTGATATTCAAAAAGACTTGGAGGACAGATATGTTAAATTGGAAAGAAGCCAAATCTTAAGCGTAATCTCGCCCAAGGGATAAACTTAATGCAAGTGAGGTGGAAAAAGGAGGTTGGAGATGTATGCCGAATATAGGCCTAGCCAAAATAGAAAGAGCAACCCATATGCTAAGAAATGCCAAGCTAAGAGAAATGGTTGATAGCTATCCCAAAACAATTCTAAAAAATAACTGAATGTCACTATCCCTTTAAGGAAAGGCTCATTAATGATCATAGATATACAAAATTCCGAGGCCAAAAGGTGGTAGAATAAATGTCAAGGAACCTGGATAAAAAGGCAAAGAATGCCAGTTTGACCACAAGTCCACATAAAAAAATCCAACCTTTTGCCAATCTCAGGTAGCCATCAATTCAACATTAATGAGCTAAGATAGCCATACACTCAAATTGAAAGAGTGCTAGATTT